>NW_021823865.1:0-21046 GCF_006345805.1 Octopus sinensis | reverse complement strand
ACCAAACAAAATTACGTTTACCATGGAATAACTAATGTAACAACAAAAAAGAATATAGCGCCCTACATATATGTGCACATACAGAGGTGCAGTACATGGTGCTGTTAGTGTGAAGATACCTGTGAGCTATATATTTCGTAAGTGTTGTAAAAAGGAAAAAACAAGTTAAGAAAAGAAATGAAAAGATTTGTATATATATATGTGTGTGTGTGTGTGAGAGTCTGTAAAACAAGACATACATAAACAAGTAAACAAAAACGCCCCATAAACTCTGATTAGATTATAAGCATTAGCAAATAACCGTAATTTTATTCCGTTATTGTTATCGCTGTTATTGTTGTTGTTGTTGTTGTTGTTGTTGCTGGTCGTGGTTGTGGTGGTGATGTCATTGCTGTTGTTGTCAGTTTGATTGCTATTATTGTTCTTCTTCTTCATCATCATGCTCTTGATGATGCAATTATAGTTTTAGTTATTTTTTTTTATTGCAGTTTTTGTTGTATTTATTGGTATTTCTATTATAATTGTTACTATTGTAATTGTTGTCTTTATTATTGTAGTCGTTATTATTGTAATTTATAAATGTTGTTCTCATTGTTCTTATTGTAATTTTTATTAGAACCACTTTTGTTCTTGTTTATAAAGTTGTTGTTATTCCCCTTATTCTTCTTGGAAATAGAGTCATTCTTTTTAGATGTTATTGAAAATATTTCTGTTGTTGTTGCTGTTGAGCGAACGGTCTTCGTCCCAGAGGTCGCAAGATCGCGCCTCAGGATTGTCTGTAGTGGGAGAAGCCCGAAACGTGGTCCTTTGCTATTTGTAAGACCCGCAGAAGAGAAAGCAGGTCAACCCCCGACACCGAGAGCATCGATGGATGGATGAATGCGCATCCAGGCTCAGCAGTTGTGTAGGAAGTCGGGGACAAGAAACAGGAAGAGTGAGAGAAAGTTGGAACGAAAGAGTACAACAGGGGTCGCCACCACCCCCTGCCGGAAGCCTCGTGGAGCTTTAGGTGTTTTCGCTCAATAAACACACACAACCACTGGGCCATTGTATATATATATATATATATATATATATACGTTGGAGTTCCTAGCAGTTTTGACCCACCAAATTTCCTCGAAAGGGACTATAGTAAAAGACACTTGCCCAACGTGCCGCAAAGTGAAAACGAACCTGAAACCACATGATAGCAAACCGATTTTCGAAATCACGAAGCCAAGACTGCACTTTAAGATAATGTTATTTAATTTCAATATTTATAAACTATATTCATATCTAAAGAGATTTTGTTTGGTTAGAGAAAAAATATCTCGTAAATTTAAAGGATACAATATAAGATTCGCTAAGTTTTCTACAGCTAATGAAAATTATTGTGAATATTGGCGTTAAAATAATTAATTTAATTCAGAATGTTATAATAACATGTAAATTTGCATTTAGCTAGAGTACATAGAAATAGGTTTACATTATACTAAGTTAAAGTAATGCAGAAGATGACTATCACGAATTCTTTGTAAACTGCGAAATTCGTATCGCATAGAATAATGGCGAAAATTTAATCAAAAAGCGTTAATGGCCAATAACGTAGTATTTTGTTGAATTGGATAAAAAATAAATATCTTTACAAATGATATCGCTATTATCAGGTTATGTTAAAGAAAAAGTAATATATTATGTAAGATCAAGGTATGAATTAAAATAAATTAAGAGAGACGAACAAATATTCAAAAGCTGTTATAAAGATTTAATTCTCAGCGGGAATGTAAGAAAATATATGAAAATTTCATAAACTAAAATAACTAAATAGACGTAAATGAGAAAAGATGTTAAAACTATTGGATTGAAATTAATGTTCTTCAAAAACATATATTGGAAAACTGCATATGAATAATAAATTAAGCATTCATTTGTATATTTCTATGATATATATTTATGCTTATACACACGTGTGTGAACACGTAGTTCTAATTCGTTATTCAGGTATGGTTTCCTAATATGTAATACACGAAAGAACATTAATTTATACATAATATGTCTCTTTTATCTTTTATCTCTTACTTGATTCAGTCATTTGACTGCGGCCATGCTAGGGCATCGCTTCGAAGGCTTTTAGTTAGACAAATCGACCGCAGTACTCATTTTATCTATTTCTTTGGCCGAGCCGCTAAGTTACAGAGGTATAAACACACCAACGCCGGTTGTCTAACAGTGGTGAGGGACAAACATGGACACAAACACACATACATACATACGCACACACACACACACGCATATATATATATATATATATATATATATATGTGTGTATATATAGGGAGAGTTTACGAAAAAAAAACAAAAGACGAAGACAGGTGGTGTACAAAACAAACAGATGTATTAGTATAACGCCCAGGAATAGAAAAAGTCTTTTACGTTTCGAGCCTACGCTCTTCTACAGAAAGGGACACAGAAAAAACAAGGAGAGAAAAAATATGTGTGTAGTGGCTAACGATCTATCATGGCGTATATATATATACATACGACGAGCTTCATTCAGTTTCAGCCTACCAGATGAAGACGGTTAAACTAGGTGCCACGCCGTGGGACTGAACTCAGAATCATAAGGTTGGGAAACAAGCTTCTTTCCTCACAGTCATGAGCATATATGGGTAACGGAAGGCGTCTTAGTTCAGAATAACATTCACCCCCAAAGCAACGATTCTCACAATTAAGTGAGATTAGAAACCGGAATGCAACAACTGGAATATAGCTTCCACAAATATCACAAAAATATTAGTGAAAAAAATCGACTATTTTGGGAGGCGATATACTCTCCCAAAACAACGATTCTCACAATTAAGTGAGATTAGAAACCGGAACGCAACAACTGGAACATAGCTTCTACAAATATCCCAAAAATATTAGTGAAAAAACCCAACTATTTTGGGAGGCGAGATATGCCCCCCAAAGCAACGATTCTCACAATTAAGTGAGATTAGAAACCGGAACGCAACAACTGGAACATACTTTCCACAAATATCCCAAAAATATTAGTGAAAAAACTCAACTATTTTGGGAGTTGAGATATGCCCCCCAAAACAACGATTCTCACAATCAAGTGAGATTAGAAACCGGAACGCAACAACTGGAACATAGCTTCTACAAATATCCCAAAAATATTAGTGAAAAAACTCAACTATTTTGGGAGGCGAGATACTCCCCAAAACAACGATTCTCACAATCAAGTGAGATTAGAAACCGGAACGCAACAACTGGAACATAGCTTCCACAAATATCCCAAAAATATTAGTGAAAAAACTCAACTATTTTGGGAGGCGAGATACTCCCCTAAAACAACGATTCTCACAATTAAGTGAGATTAGAAACCGGATCGCAACAACTGGAACATAGCTTCCACAAATATCACAAAAATATTAGTGACAAACCTTAACTATTTTGGGAGGCGAGATACTCCCCAAAAACAACGATTCTCACAATTAAGTGAGATTAGAAACTGGAACATAGCTTCCACAAATATCACCAAAAATTAGTGAAAAAAATCAACTACTGGAACATAGCTTGGATCTTTACGGTTTGAACGACAGTTTTTAACATAATTTCTAGGTAAGTAAAAAAATTTTAAACTTCGTATACTAGTAGAATGTGTTTATTAAACATCTTTTTCTCTTGGCTTTATTGTGAAAATTCTATAGTTTGTAAGATAATTGTTGTTTTTTTCTTCAAAATCTGCAATTTCAACCAATCAATGACGTCAATTGAGGTGAGAACATTCTGTGCCGTATGAATATGTACCTCGTTTAAGAAACAGATTGGGTTTATTTACATTTGTGAAGAAAAAAGATACCCTTCCCCCACCCCTAACCCTAACCCTAAAACAGATTGAAAGGCAATAGATCGATACTAGGGTCATAATTATGGGTGACAATTTCATATGACACCGCTTAAAAAAACTGCCGTTGAAACCGAAAAGATCCAAATTATTATTTCAACTCTTACATAAGCTCTTCTTCAGTTCACAAAAAAATATGATCTAAGCAATAAAATTTGCAGAAGGATTGAACCCCAAACCATATGCTTAAAATGTCATATTATTAGCCACACAGCCATGCCTGCTCGAAGAACAAAGCTACAATAACAACGACAACAGCACCATTTTTTTGTCCTGCTCTTTTCTCTAACTTCGGTTTCAAATCTCATTAGTGTTTGCAATCAATTTCAATAAAAATTATTTGTATTTTTAACCAGGTAACATCCAAAAGCACACATACACACGTATAAAATACACACAAACATATATATGCATAAGCATATACATACATACATACAAACACACACACACACATATATATAAACACATATTTAGACCTACACTCGCAGATGCGTACATTACAAACAGAACAAATAATAGAGACAGGAACACGTATATAGCAATACTTACAGATGTACGCACACCTATATATATATATATATATATATATATATATATACATATAACAGTAACCTTACACTATCATACCTATAAATATATAGACACATAAATTTTCATAGACAGGTATTTCCGTATACAGATATGCACCCACATACACTAATGGTTTTCTATACATATGTATATATATGTGTGTGTGTGTAAGTACTCAGAGTCATTGCTGCGCAGAAATCCATATACACACATACACGCATGAAGAGGGCAACATGTACATACATCTACACACCCCGACACATATACACATAGACTAACGCATACATACATGCAATCACATACACTCGCACAAGTGTACACACTTTCTGAAAACGCCATACGCATTATATACATCTGTTTCCACACATTATACATCCACTCAGCTTCCTTCCACCACAGAAGCAATTCAACATTAAATTAAAACCGAAAATGAAACTAAATAATAATAATAATAATAATAATAATAATAATAATAATAATAATAATATTCAAAACTTCAAATACTTCAATACTATTAACAGAAGACTTGTTTCTCTCTTTTTATATAAAGTCAAAAATATTTTTCTCTCTTCACCGTAAAATTAATACGCATTCCAATACAGAGAGAGGAAAATTCGACAAAAAAAGGTAAAAAGAAAATGAAGAAAAAAATGAGAGAGAGAGATACAAATATATAAAACGCGTTAGTAAATAAATGTCGATGGAAAAAGTAAAAGAAAATCAGGAAAAACGAAATGGAATGCGTATGAGATTTTTCAAAGGCAAATATTCTGACCCTCTGGATACAATTTGGAATAAATATTTTTCTCTATGAACCTGGCTGAAATGCCGATAACCATTTTGCAGTCAGACGAGAGCAAACAATGTCGAAATAAGTGATTAATTTTCAGAAGAGAAACAGATTGTGTTTGGTTGCGCTGTGTTATTGCGTACGACCATGTGTTTGTTTGTGGTGTGTGCGGTCGATGAATGTGGATGATAATTCGTGTGGGCGCACACGTATAGCTATAAGTATTGGTACACACACACACACACATCCACACATTGAAACACACATGCGCACACACACTAATGTACACACACACACACACACACACACACACATATATATATATATATATATATATATAGAGAGAGAGAGAGAGAGGAGGGAGAGAGAGATATGCATATATATCTGTGTATATATGCATTTGTATATTGATACTTGCATACATACACACATATACACACCCACACATAGAAACACACACACACACACCACACACACACATATATATATATAGAGAGAGAGAGAGGGGGAAAGAGAGATATGCATATATATATCTGTATATATATGTATTTGTATATTGATACTTGCATACGTACAGACATACACACACATACATGTGTGTGTATTCCTGCCCCTGTGTGTGTGTGTATGGGTATGTGTGTGTGCATACTTATATATTTATATGTTCTTTAATACGCAATATCGGCTATGATTTTCTGGTGTAATTACATGTTCCAGGTAGACTTATATGGCGGATAACGTAACACAAGTACAGTCGCACATTGCAATAAACAACTATTGAATGAATAAAAAAAATTAAAGGTACCACAAAACTTAGAACAGAATGACAATGTACAAATATAAATGAGCGACAACAGAAATATGTTTCTTGTCATTAGCAGAGAGGAAAATGATACTAAAGTTAAAATTGGGTCTTTACGGTTTGAACAGCAGTTTTTAACATAATTTCTAGGTAACTAAACACTTTTAAACTTCGTATACTGGTAAAATGTGTTTATAAAACATCTTTTTCTCTTGGCTTTATTGAGAAAATTCTATGGTTTGTAAGATATTTGTTGTTTTTTTCTTCAATTTCTGCAATTTCAACCAATCAGTGACGTCCATTGAGTTAAAAAGCATTCTGTGCCGTATGAATATGTCCCTCGTTTAAGAAACAGATTGGGTTTATTTACATTTGTGAAAAAAAGGATACCCTTCCTCCACCCCAACCCCAACCCTAACCCTAACTAACCCTAACTCTAACCCTAACCCTAAAACAGATTGAAATGCAATAGATTGATACTAGGGTCATAGTTATGGGTGACAATTTCATATGACACCGCCAGAAAAAACTGCCGTTCAAACCGAAAAGATCCAATGTAAATATTATATATAGCTTTATGTGCTTCGGGAATGAAGGCGTGTGGCTTAGTGGTTAGAGTATTCAGCTCACGTTTGTAAGGTTGTAAGTTCAATTCTAACTACGTGTTGTATCCTTAAGGAAGACACTTTATTTCACGCTGCTCCAGTCCACTCAGCTGGCAAAAATGAGTAGTACCTGTATTTCAAAGGACCAACCGTGTCAGATTCTGTGTCACGCTGGTCCTCCTCGAGAACTACGTTAAGAGAACACGTGTCTGCCAGTTGCACGTTGATTTCACGAGTCACTTGCACGTTAATTTCACGAACAAGCTGTCACGTTGATGAGATCAACTGGAAGCTACGTCGTCACAGCCGACAGAGGGCTATATGTGTTTCGAGATCCACTATACCAAAAGATAGTGGAGGCGCAATGGCCCAGTGGTTAGGGCAGCGGACTCTCAGTCATAGGATCGCGGTTTCGATTCCCAGACCGGGCGTTGTGTGTGTTTATTGAGCGAAAACACCTAAAGCTCCACGAGGCTCCGGCAGGGGATGGTGGTGATCCCTGCTGTACTCTTTCACCACAACTTTCTCTCACTCTTACTTCCTGTTTCTGTTGTACCTGTAATTCAAAGGGCCGGCCTTGTCACTCTCTGTGTCACGCTGAGTATCCCCGAGAACTACGTTAAGTGTACACGTGTCTGTGGAGTGCTCAGCCACTTACACGTTAATTTCACGAGCAGGCTGTTCCGTTGACTCGGATCAACCGGAACCCTCATCGTCGTAACCGACGGAGTGCTTCCACCACCAAAAGATAATTACTTCGCTTCCCCACCGAAAGCTAATATTTTCCTACGATGTCAGCAAAAGCAATTCTCACTGGGAAGAAAAAAAGTTTCTAAAACAGAAAGAGAAATTCGAAGGATTACTTTGGTACAGTGGTAGAATATCTGTCATATCACGAGGAGGCTGGACGGTCGATCAGATTAACTGGAAAACTAAACATCATAACGGACAGAGTTCTAGAATCTGCACCGACAATAATGCAAGGTTGCATTTACAACAGTGAGCAGTCGCTGCAGCGGGAACACTTGTAGGTCATTATATGCTGTATATAAACTGTAAAATATATTTAGTGGATGTACAAGTCCCCATACACTTTTACTCTTTTACTTGTTTCAGTCATCTGACTGCGGCCATGCTGGAGCACCGCCTTTAATCGAGCAACTCGACGCCGGAACTTATTCTATTGTAAGCCCAGTACTTATTCTATCGGTCTCTTTTGCCGAACCGCTAGGTGACGGGGACACAAACACACCAGCATCGGTTGTCAAGCAATGCTATGGGAACAAACACAGACACACAAACACACACACGCATACATATATATATATATACATATATACGACGGGCTTCTTTTCAGTTTCCGTCTACCAAATCCACTCACAAGGCTTTGGTCGGCCCGAGGCTATAGTAGAAGACACTTGCCCAAGGTGCCACGCAGTGGGACTGAACCCGGAACCATGTGGTTGGTATGCAGGCTACTTACCACACAGCCACTCCTGCGCCTATATATATATATTTTTTTTTTTCAAAATGTATAATTACTTATATTATATTTATCATTCTTTTTATACTCTTTGGAAAAAAAATTTAATTTTACATATATATATATTATATATTATATTAATTATATATATATTATTTGTTCTTTATGTATTGGTTTATGTCTATCAGTTTGAGTTGCATAATAGTGGTTTTATCTCTAATTCATATTTTATATATTTATACTGTGTAATTTGATTTAATACTAAATCGAATTTTTCCCTGTAAGTTTGGAGTTATACTCCCTAATATTATTATTGTATGTATATATATATACATATATATCCAGAGGGAGTGAGAGAAAGAGAGGTAGACAGAGAGATGTGTGCGTGTATACGTATATGTATATGCGTGTATGTATATATGCACGCGCTTGTGTGTCTTTGCGGTAAAGTTTGTGTCCAACACAGCTTGACAACTTGCATGTCGGTTTGTTTACGTCTCCATAGCTAAAAGTGTAAAACGGTAGAAGGATAAAGCTTAGAGGATCAGCTTTAAAAGACAACAATAACACAGTATGGCCGCCGTCTAACAACTGAAATAAGTAAAATATAAGAAATAAAGCTTATATAGTTAAAAGGAAGCAACAAATTATATATATGTATACATACACATATGCATATACACAAACATACATACATACATGCGTACGTTCATGCATACATACATATATACATACATACATACAAAAATATCGTGTTGTTGCTGTTGAAATTCCAATGAAGGAACCTTGGATCTAGGTTAGAAACCGGTTCTTTCTCTATTGGCAAGAAATCTTGAAATAAAACTGAATAATGGCATACATACATACACTCGCATAAACAACATATATATATATATATATATATATATATATGATATATATGTATATATTATATATGTATGTATGTGTGCGTATGTTTAAATATATATATATATTATATATATATATAATGTGTGTATATATATATGCAAGACTTAATTGGAAAAGTGAAAAGTGTTCGTTCAACAGATTGCATTTTATGGAACCTTATGGATATGGTAAGAATTATCTTAAAAACCGGACTTTCGCTTTGGTTGCCAGAATCGATTGTATGAACGCTAACTTGATCATTGGTGGCATGGTAACGTAAGGTTTTCATGGACGATACCAGATTATCTCTGATAATCTTACACGGTGCCATATCGCTGTTGGATATATAGAGACACGTTGTCTTGGTGGATCGTAATATCAGCTGTAAGTGATATCTGCCAATAAACACTATGAATTCTACGGAAATTTGATCCAGAATAATTGAGAAGGGAATTGTTTTTGATAGGCAGAAAGACGGAATCATGTGCAGAGATCGTTATCATATTGAGAAACTGGCCTGGTGAATGCTGAAAGCAATTAAATAGAAATGACAGTGAAATGATATGAGAATATTCATCAAGGTAATAACAGTTATGGTTTCATACACGCGCCTATATATATATATATATATATATATATATATATATATATATATATATATATATATAATATATACACGCACACCCACAAACACACACGCACACACATGTACATACAGGTATGTATTAAATATATATATAACCTACACACATAATACTTACATAATACATACATATACAGATATATACATGTATATATATATATACTGTATATGTAATATATATATATATGTATATATATACATGTATATGTATATATATATATATACATGTATATGTATATATATATATATATATATATATATATACATGTATATGTATATATAGATATATATATATACAAGTATATGTATATATATATATATTATATACATGTATATGTATATATAGATATATATATATATACATGTAATGTATATATATATATATATACATGTATATGTATATATTATATATACATGTATATGTATATATAATATATATACATGTATATGTATATTATATACATGTATATGTATATATATATATCATGTATATATATCTATCTATATATATATATGTAATATTATATATATATATATATAATGTATATATATATATATATGTATACACAACACCACACACACATACGTATGTGAGTAATACTGCTACTTCAGACATATCTGTTGATTCTAAAGACCAAAGTCTTATATCTGAACTTGGGTATCTCTCATTCTCTTTCTCTCTCTCTTCTCTCTTTCTCATTCCATTTTTGTGTTTGTGTATGCATGTGTATGTATGCAGGCATGGCATATCTTTCATCTTTTATTTGTTTCAGTCATGAGTCTGCAGCCATTATTCACTTTTACTCAAAAGATTTCTTGCCAAGGAGCCGGTTTCTAACCTACATCCAAGGCCCCTTCGTTGGAATTTCAACAACATCAGCTGAGTACGTTTGTATGTATGTATGTATGTATGTATGTATGTATGTATGTATGTATGTATAAGCAGATTTGTTTTTTTTTTCTTTTCTACAAATTTCAGACTTGACGACCCAATAGTTGAGAAGCAAGCTTCTTACCACACAGCCACGTCTGATGTATAGATTAAAGTAAAAATGGAAAAGCAAAATATTTGCCATCATTTGAAAATGACATTTAATTTCGATCGATGATAGAAGCATACACAATCTCTTACAGAGGTTTCACTGTCTATATAATGAATGCAGTCTCTTTGTCTTATCTATTATCTATTTATATTATCGATCTAAATTAAATTCCCTTTTCAAGTGATGCCAAATGCTTCGTTTTTTGCTTTCATTTTTATTTTAATCTATATCTACCTGCTCAAGGTAAAGCCACTTCTAGCCGCTTCTCATAAGCAGTCTTTACACCACACTTCTAGTTACAGTTCTAGCCGGAGTTTTAGTGGTAAACCAAACGAAGTAATCATAGTAGATACCTATGACCTTGCGTCAGTTGACGAAACAACTTCTATATCCTCCGTCTATCTCTCTCTTTAAAATATATATATATATATATATATATATATATATATATTATATATATAGATATATATATATATAATATATATATATATATATACCTGTATATATATGTAATGTATGTATATATTGTATATAATGTATGTATATATGCTTATATATATATATAGTATATATAGTGGTCATTTCCTTAGTTTTATTTGAACACATAAGACAGCTATTATGCTTACTCCCCACAAAAAACCACCACGTGAATTCTGTTGAGACCAGTAAGAAACAATTATGAACTTTTTTATTATACTTAACTTTTTAAAATATTTTTGATAATTTTTTTCAAAAAGAACCGAAACATGTAAAATTTCTAAGAAAATTAAAATTTATCTTACATAATGGCGTTTTCATATATATATATTAGTCAAATTTAAAATTAAAGAATTAAGGTTTAGAAGGTAGGCGTTAAATGTAGTATCCAAACCGTGTTTCAAGGTAGGTCCCAGGTAGTGTGTCTGAAGAGCACGTTCGCCTCTTAGTTACAAGGTTGCGCGTTCACCTTTGTATCTACGTCTGGAATTCCAAGATGCACGTAGGATATATTTTAAAAGATTTATACAGAATATGGAGTGTAATAAGAAGCACTTGTCAGCAAAACACACACACACAACACACACATACTTTTTCCGAACCGCTAAGTTTTGGGGAGGTAAACACACCACCATCGGTTGTCAAGCAATGTTGGGAGGACAAAAACACAGATACACAAACCTAAACACACACATGCACACACACACGCACACACACACGCACACGCAAACACACACACACACACACACATATATATATATAAGAACCGTGTACATTAAAACACGTTAAGAGGCTTCCATCATAGGAATGCGTTGCGCTAGAAAGAACAGTTAAAGTTCAAGCCACTAATTAGGGATAAATTCTCGAAGGGAAAGAAAAAGAAAAACATTTACCATCAAATTAATGTACACGGTATTCTATATGCGCTAGACTACTGATAGTAAAACTTTCTATAATTTATATTACCCTGATATTAATTATATATACATATATACACACATATATATATACATATAGTAGAAGACACTTGCCCAAGGTGCCACGCTGTGGGAATGAACTCGGAACCATGTGGTTGGTATGCAAGCTACTTACCACACAGCCACTCTAAGACATATAACTTCATACACACGCATGCATAATACATATATTATATATATATATATATATATATATATATATATATATATATATACATATATGTTGCTTAATAGGTGGGAACTTCGAAGTTACTTTCAATAGTATTCTTGATAATGTTTAATAAATTTGTACTCTGCAAAAGTATCGAGTAATCTTTAAGTCTTATTTGATTTAAAAGCAAGCATTAAACTACTTACATATATAATACATACATACACACACACACACACAACACACAAACACACAAACACACATACACATACCATATAAAACATATATATATATACATATTTATATATATATATATATATATATATTATATATATATATATATATATATATATTAATATATATATTTACATATTTATATATATATATATATATACATACGTGATAATGTATCAAGGTTTATATGAAGGTATGTATTACACACATATTACACAAATGTAAATTAATATATATATATTTGCGCACGTGTCTCCGAATGTGTGGTCTGACTATGTATATATAACCTTGTTCTTATGAATGGGTTTGCTAGCGTATCTGCATGTGTTTGTCTGTGTGAATAATACGAAAGTACGCATGCGAACGTGTGCTTATATGTATGTGCGTATGCCTGCGTACACATGCGTGCATAGCGCAATAGAAATTGCTCACAACGTTTGTCAAACGTAGATTAACAACGCCGTTGGCGTCTATCAAATAGCTATTCATAACTTAATATTTCGACGAAGTTGCTGTAATTCCACTAGCTAGGTGTAATTAGAAACCTTATCAAAACAGAATAAAAATCTCTCTAATTAAAATCTAATGTAATATATGAATTAATACATATTTCTATAGGACATATTAAGTTTCAACGTGATGGCGGATCTGAATGATTGTGAACCCTAGCGTGGCTGATTAAAAGCCTTCCGGTATTCAGTTAGCTCCCTTTAATCTACTCCGTTAAACAACACGCGTTTCCATTTAGATATATCTGTCTCCTGGTGTCCAGTGCCGTTGAAATTGATACTGATTGGTCCCAGCATGGTTACAGACCTGAGGCTAAAAGATGTAAAATTATAGAAGAATATATCTGTAATAGAATATTGGAGTGTAACACCAATTGTGCGAAGTATTGGCGTGAAATTGTTATGAATTTTTGGACTATAATTGACGAGGAAAGACTATTTCCACGTCTTATAGCTTCATTTTTCTTTTTGTTCATTTGTCGACCTTCAGTGCAAATTTTGAATCTTACACACACACCACACACACACGCGCGCACACACGCACACACACACAATCGCACGCGCACATACAAACACATACATATATACATATATATATACAAAAAGGCGGGTAGCTGGCAGAAACGTTAGCACGCCGGGCGAAATGCGTTGCCGTATTTCGTCTGCCGTTACGTTCCGAGTTCAAATTCCGCCGAGGTCGACTTTGCCTTTCATCCTTCCGGGGTCGATAAATTAAGTACCAGTTACGCACTGGGGTCGATGCAATCGACTTGATCCGTGTGTCTATCCTTGTTTGTCTCCTCTGTGTTTAGCCCCTTGTGGGTAGTAAAGAAATATATATACATATACACACTCATGCATATATATATATACATGTACATATATTTATAGTACATGCATAGTACACTTCCATAGTTTTGGAAATGTAATCCTTTGTCTTTTTCTGGTGTCCATGCATCATATAATGATACACGCGCCCAGTTTTGTTCCCAACCACCAGAGTATCTTAAGATGCTTTATATAACTCAGAACGTATGAAACAAGAGCGAAATAAAGATCTAAAAACTAGCATAGAAATTTTGGATAAACACATGAAATACTTTAGACAAGCAAATGGTCATAGACGTTTCAGAAATTCCA
This sequence comes from Octopus sinensis, assembly GCF_006345805.1. Taxonomy (NCBI): domain Eukaryota; kingdom Metazoa; phylum Mollusca; class Cephalopoda; order Octopoda; family Octopodidae; genus Octopus; species Octopus sinensis. Next base: position 6,845 of record NW_021823865.1, on the reverse strand, counting down.
CCGTCTGGGAATGGTACACAATTTCTACCCCAAAATGATAGAAGCCAAATATGATCGTGCAACGATTTGAATTCTGCGCACAGAATATATATATGTATGTATATATGCTTATATATATATATATATATATATATTGTGGTCATTTCCTTAGTTTTATTCGAACACATAAGACAGCTATTATACTTACTCCTCACAAAAAACCACCACGTGGATTCTGTTGAGACCAGTAAGAAACAATTATGAACTTTTTTATTACGCTTAAAAGGAATTCGAAATTCTTGTATTTTCATACTGCTTGGGCCCCTTAAGTATTTGAATTTTTGTGCTACCTTACTAAAAAAGGGTTAGTGTTTATCTGAAGAATAACCTTTATTTTGGGATGGGTTACCTCACGGAAGCCTCACTGATACAATAACCTCGGACGACTATTGAGTGAAATTGGTAGAGGGAAACTGAAAGAAGCCAGACAGATATAGGTGTGTGCGTATGTGTGTGCATGCGTACGTGTGTGTGTGCCTGGTCAGCCTGTAATGACATGCATAAGATCTGGTCATCAAATCTAAGTAGAGACTTCAATCTTGAAATCTTCAAAGCCACAGTCGAACCAGTTCTACTATATGGCTCAGAAACCTGGACGTTATCAAAGAAGCTTGAGAGGCGGTTGGATGGAACCTACACTCGCCTCCTTATGAAAGCTCAAAATCTCTCGTGGAAGCGCCATCCAACCAAAATGCAAATATATGGGAAACTACCACCTGTTTCATCTCTTGTGAAAGGTAGGAGAGTCCAGTTTGCTGGACATTGTTATAGAGCTGAAAAAGAAGTAATTTATACTCTTCTCCTCTGGAAGCCATCTACTCGCAATACCAGAGGGCGCACACTCTCCTACCCTGATGTAATCTCCAGGGATACAGGCATCCAGCAACAGGACCCCCGTAATGCTATGATAGACCGTGAAGTCTGGCGTAGCATGGTAAATTCCATTGTCTCGACCACGGTCGAACAATGATGATGATGATGTCTGTGTCTGTGTGTATGAGTGAGAGGACAAGTGACAGAAAGCTGGCACTCATAACACTGAGTAGGAGGCTGACGAGTGAAGTTCGCTTGACCAGTCTACGTAACTTGAAGTTGTACAGCGCCGAATCAAATTGTTATAAGATGTGTATGTGTGAGTGTGCGTATGCGTGCGCGTGTGTGAGAGAGAGGAGTACGAGTGTGTGTGCACACACGGGAAGGTGTGTAGCTGAGTGCATGCTGCGTGTCCTGTTTCTTCTCTATCCTCGTTTGGAAAAGTTGTCGGTCTATTGATTACTTCTCCGTAAACTAGTGGTTCGGCAAAAATGGACAGATAGAAAATATGCCACAGTTGAATACTTACTTGTACTTGTGGCGACATTCACCCTGGGCGGGTTGAGTCGGCTTCTTCCACCACCCTCGAGGCATCTCGAAACATGGCGGTGGAAGAAGTTTCGTGGAGATATGATTTTCGCAAGTGGTCCCCAACAATCCCGCATATAGAGACATCACGTTTGCCGCAGATTGTCCGCAGACGCAGGGACAGAACGACCGAGGAGCCGCCGGTTGCCGAAACAGACACTCCGAGGATTTTCACCAGAGCTCCGTCTGCCGGGTTGTGGCCCTAATACCACTCGGTGTCAGACCAATCCGCCTTGGGTGGCCCTACCAGGAACCGAAGTTCCCGACGACATAGCACTGACACTACCCGTTGCCAGACAATTAGTTGAAAACAATAAAGCCTGACCTAGATTCGTTCCACCAAACCGTTCATGACGGAATTCCAGCATGGTCGCAATCCAATGACTGAAAGTAATCAATAAGAAAAGAAAATAGGTGAATGAAAACATTAAACAAACTTGGTAAATTCCATGCTAGAAATAGCAGACACATTTCCCAAAGAACGGAAAGGCAGGTCAGTTAAGAAGTCTAGAATATAAAAGGTTATATTATTTTTGATCACATGGCTTCTAGATCAAGCTGCTGTTAACGACAACAACAACAACAACAACATCAATGGAAGAAGCAACAACAGCAGTTATCTGTATTTTCCTTGTTCCACTATTTTAAATTATCATGTTATTTATTTAATTTTTCTGACAGTTCACATTTCCAAGTCTCTAAGGAGAGGAAATAAACATAGAGACATTCAACTCGAAAATTGGAATGGAAAAACACAAAAACAATATGGCTGACTTCTGGTTGTGTTTTCATTCAGAAATATCTTCATGTTTTTGCTGTGTTTTGGGTTTTCAATGTTTGGCTGTATTTATTATTTTTATGTTTCTTTATTTATATCGTTTGTGTGTACAGTGTATTTGGTTACAGAGTTACAGCGGTCCAATAGCTGGTTCACTGCAGTATGTTTTCCGCTATTAAATATTTTATGAGACCCTTGAGCCGTGTTTGACCAGAAATCTGGAGCCAGTTACAACGTTCGCAGAGAACTTGTCACACACACACACACAGACAAACGCACGCACACACACACACACGCATGCACACACAAACGCACATACACAGCGTGCATCACACTTTGTGTTTATATAATTCATGTGTGTGAGTGCGTCTGTATATATGTATGTGTATATATATATATATGGATGCGTGTATCTAGCTCTCTCTCTCTCTCACTCTCTCCCTCTCACTCTCTCTCTCTCTCTCTCTCTGTATATATATATATAACCACACACACACACACACACATATATATATATATATATCATATATATGTATGTAATGGATGTGTATATAAGTATGTTTTTGCATGTAGATATATACATACGCACACAAAGCACAAAGCACACACTCACATAAATATTCAGTTACGTTGCTTACTAATGGACAAATAAGAAAGGTGTGTCCAATACATGTAAAATATACGACATTTTATTAAACCTGAAACTGAAAGCTTTCGTTTCAGTATCGCACCTGTATGAAATGAGATCCACAAAAGCAGATACCTGCTTCAGTTTTAATTATATATATACATATATACAACTAAGAAAATGGAGAAACAATTTCATTTCGATCATCAACTTACAGATATTACTATTTCACATTATTTATTAATTATACAAATGGGAACATCAACATCGAACAAAACAATATACATCAATATGTAATATAATAATAAAAAATAAAAATACTACAAATAAAAAATAAACTGCTCCTTACAGCTGTTCCAGCCTATGGTCAAGAGTCAATTCAACTTATATTGCCCATAGATGACAGTGTAATACTGTTCTAGGCATTAAAAATTATACTTGTATGTTTAAATAACCAAAGGCCTCGTCAGAGGATTTAAATAACTAGAAAAGTATAATAATAATGTTGATATATAAAACATGCTTCACTTACTATCCAATATATATATATGCATGTATTAACCGGTGTTGTTCAAACGATGAATAAGCTTTGCGTAAACCATGGTTCGTTTTGTTCTCTTCCTTTATAATCATCTTATAATTATCTCATAATAATGACTTTTATGACTCATATAACTACCTCAGTCAATCTAAATGTATATATTTGTCGTTACCTGTCATAAATAGCCTTTTTCTTTTTGCAAGGTGCATTTTCGTTGATTTTTCATATTTTGCCCTTACATTTCACGTGTATTTTATATTTTCTTCTCGTAACATATTTCTACTATATATATATATATATATATATATATATATATATATATATACATTACATTGATGAGAAAGTTCTTGGGCAGGTAATTGTTCCTAGTCATGGAAGCCGATCCGATGGAAACTGCATGTCAGCTTGCGGTACAGTTTGGCGTCTCCCATGTCACGATCATCAACCACCTGCATCGTCTCGGCAAGGTCAGCAAGCTTGGAAAATGGGTGCCACATGAATTGACTGAAGTGAACAAACAAGCACGTGTCACAGCATGTAAAAGTCTGCTCTGGCGAAGCCAAAGGTTCGATTGGTCGGAGTCAGTAATCACTATGGCTGAAAAAAGTGGATACTGTACTTCAACGTGAGGCAAAGACGACCCTGGTGTAGCAAAGGTCAACAGTAAAAACCTTCGCCAAAAGGACCGCTAGTGCAAAAGAAACTTATGTCGACCTCAGCGGAAGTTGAACTCAGAACGCAGTGACGGGCTATGCATTTCGTCCAGCATACTAACGATTCTGCCATCTCGACGCTTTAATGAACACTTAATAATGACTTCAAATTTTTGCCACATGGGCAACTTGGGGGAAGGGATTGAATTGATTGCATTGACCCCAGTGCTTAACTGGTGCTTATTTAATCGACCCCGACAGAACGTACCGACGGACGAAATAACGATAAGCATTTCGCCCGGCGCGCTAACAATTCTTCCAACTCGCCGCCTTTGTTTGTTTGTTTGTTCCTTCTCGACCCATGCCTAGCTCATAAGGGCCGGTTTCATGGCGTATAGGTTCCCCACCTGGATGGGACGCCGGTCCGTCGCAGGTGAGATGCAAGATGCAGGACGAAAGAGTGAGAGAAAGTTGCGGCGAAAGAGTCAGAAGTTTCGCCATTACATTCTGCCGTAGCCGCGTGGAGCTTAGGTGTTTCGCTCATAAACACTCACATCACCCGGTCTGAGATTCCAACCCGCGATCTCTCGACCACGAGTCCGCTGCTCTAACCACTAGGCCATGTGCCTCCACCTCGCCACCTTAAGGAACTGTTAATAATAAAGTGGTTTAGTAACAAGAATGAAGCTCTCGCAAGATCTATTAATATATAAACAATATTGTATATTTATAATTGTATCTATAATATATATTAAATATCTACTGACAGTCAATTTTCAAATACACAACCGTCAATTGAAAACAAATCACGTATAGACTAAGATAGATTGCCAAGCAAATTGTTTTAATATAAATATAATTGATAACTTTATCGAGCAAGAAACAATTTATACGATTGGTTCACTGTTAAATTGTAATTTAACCACAATGGCTTGTACTTATGTCATTTAACCGTGGGGGGTGCTCAATATTTAATTATCATTTCGTAGGCATCGTCGACTTTAATTGAAATCCAATCTATTTTACTCTTGGAGTGCTGTCCATTAAATACAAGGGAACGGCTTCAAGTATCGATCAAGCTTTCAATTGAGTTAAGTGTAAAATTTATTAATTATTAAAGGATTAGTCCAATTAATTAACAATATTTATTTACGTATACATATATATATATATATATACATATACATATATGTATATATACATACATGTATATACACATATATATATATATACATTTATATATACGTATATATATGTATATATATATGTACATATGTAATATATATATATATATATATATAATATATATTATATATATATATATATATATATATATATATATATATATATATATTATATATATATATTATATATATATATATATATTTTGTTTAATCATTTATTTTTTTATGTATTTATTCAGTCATTTATTTAATTAGGGCTTCATGAATTTGTATTGTCTTCCTGAATAGATGGAAGTGGATTGGCGGAATCCGTAGGCATCAGGCAAATAAAAGAGGGCTTCGGATTTCCTTTAGTGTTTTCTATCATAAAACTGTAGTCCTCGGCGAAGGATGAATCTTCAAGTGTTTAGATTTTTCGTTTGACTTTTACGTGTTTCAATCAAAGGATTACTGCCAAGCAGGAACACCGCCTTCAAAAGTTTTTGCTGAAGAAAACGTCCTCGATTCTTAGTGTTTAGATCTGGTAGTTATTCCACCGCTCTTGCTGCCGAACCGCTTCGTTAAAGAGACGTATATAGATACCAACGTGATCGCTGTGACCGACCAGGCTATCAGATTTTGCTACACAAGTTTGCTAAAGAACATAACGCCCCATCTGATCTGGGAATCGAACAACAATCTAACGATTGTGAGTGCAACAGCGTAACCACTAAGACACGCGCCTTCACACACACACATACACATACAGACACACAAACACGTACACACACATATATGTATACATATATTTATATATTTCATGTGTGTGTATATGTGTGTTTAAGTTTATGTGTGTGTGTGTATGTATCTGATTTAATTCGGAGATTGTGTTCGCACGAGTACTTCCATGCTTGTAAGTTTGCATGTTAATGCATTTCTCTATATGTAAGTGCGCATTTATACACAAATACATGCATGTATGTATACATATAAGTACATATAATATATATATCACCGTGATCACCGTCACCGACCAGGCTATCAGATGTTGCTACATATCGCTGGTCACAATGCGCTTCGCATTGTTTTAGCCTTCAAATGACGCCACCCCGCTGGCTGAGCGAGCAGGCCAACGGAAGAAAGAGTGAGCCCTCAGTTGCTCGCTAACAAATACACACACACACACACTCTCTCTCTCTCTCTCTCTCTCCTCTCTCTCTCTCTCTCCTCTCTCTTCTCTCTCTCTCTCTCTCTCTCTCTCTCTTAAGGAAACACTCACAAAATGTATCATATCTTGCAAAAACATATGTATTGGGGAGTCTGTCCTGCGAATTATTAGAGCTGAATTAAATATACTCTTTTACTTGTTTCAGTCATTTGACTGCGGCCATGCTGGAGCACCGCCTTTAGTCGAGCAGCTCGACCCCGGGACTTATTCTTTTGTAAGCCCAGTACTTATTCTATCGGTCTCTTTTGCCGAACCGCTAAGTAACGGGGATATAAACACACCAGCATCGGTTGTCAAGCAATGCTTGTGGGACAAACACAGACACACAAACACACACACACGCATATATATATATATATATATATATAATATATATATATAAAGGAAATGAAGAAAATGCTGACAAGTAATTTA
>NW_021823864.1:7500-20930 GCF_006345805.1 Octopus sinensis | reverse complement strand
CTCTAAAATATTAAAAAAAAAAAACGTTTCCTGTAACGCAATCGAAGATATGCTGTAAAGTGAAACAGTGAAACCCAATAGTGGTTGGTCACATATGGGATACATTTGATCATAGGTTGCTTGATTGGGCCTTACCTGAGTTACCTGACAACAGCAACAATATCAAATATTACAGCTGTGTGACACTGCGACATTAGTTATTAAATATGTCTGCCTGTCTATATCTCAGTTTGTCGGTACTCGTCTATCGATTTCTTATTTCTTCACTGCCCACAAGGGGCCACACAGAGAGGAGACAAACAAGGACAGACAAATGCATTAAGTCGATTATATCGACCCCGGTACGTAACTGGTACTTAATTTATCGACCCCGAAACGATGAAAGGCGAAGTCAACCTCAATGGAATTCGAACTCAGAACGTAGCGGCAGACGAAATACCTATTTCTTTACTACCCACACACACAACGGGTTTCCGTCAACCAAATCCACTCACAGGTGGATTCAAAGCTATAACAGAAGACACTTGCCTAAGGTGCCGTACAGTGGGACTGAACCCGGAATCATGTGGTTGAGAAGCAAGCTTCTTACCACACAGCCACACCTGCATTGAAAGTATCTCCCCATTTTTCTGAGAAGGTGTAACGCTTGTTTACTTTCTCCAGTTAAGTATCGATTCGTTAACAATATTTTTTTCAGCGCATCATTCAGTGCATCATTAACTACCTTGCTTATCTAAGTACATGTTTTTGACCTAATTGAGTTATTCCTTTTTCTCTTAATGTTTCAGCACTTAGACGCCGACGGTGCTAGGCAGTTAAAACGCAAGCGTTATCTGACGTATTGACTGTATATGGTAATAGCATGAGTGTACCTATTTCAATGTATATGCGTAACGGTCATTACTTGCTCGCATGCGGAAGCATAGTTGTGTGTTTATGAAACTTTCTTACAACTTTGTGGTTTCAGTTCCTTATTTCTTTACTGTCCACAAGAGGGAACATAATGGGAACAAACAAGGACAGACAAAGGGATTAAGTCGATTACATCGACCCCAGTGCGTAACTGGTACTTAATTTATCGATCCCCAAACGATGAAAGGCAAAGTCGACTACGGCGGAATTTCAACTCAAAACGTAGCGGCAGACGAAATACCTATTTCTTTACTACCCACAAGGGGCTAAACACAGAGGAGACAAACAAGGACAGGCGGACGGATTAAGTCGATTATATCGACCCTAGTGCGTAACTGGTACTTAATTTATCGACTCCGAATGGATGAAGGGCAAAGTCGACCTCGGCGGAATTTCAACTCAAAACGTAAAGACAGACGAAATACCTATTTCTTTACTACCCACAAGGGGCTAAACACAGAGGAGACAAACAAGGACAGGCGGACGGATTAAGTCGATTATATCTACCCCAGTGCGTAACTGGTACTTAATTTATCGACCCCGAAAGGATGAAGGGCAAAGTCGACCTCGGCGGAATTTGAACTCAGAACGTAGCGGCAGACGAAATACCGCAAAGCATTTCGGCCGGCGTGCTAACGATTCTGCCTGCTCGCCGGCATAAAAGTTGGTTTCAGTTTCTTTCCCTATAACCTGAGTCGTTCAATATTTCGTGAGTGGATTTGACAAGGAGAATCTGTGAATAAGTCTTATATGCACACATACGTTCTCTCTCTCTCTCGCTTCTCTCTTTCTCTCTTCTCCCTATCTATCTATCTATCTATCTATCTATCTATCTATCTATCTATCTATCTATCTATCTATCTATCTCATTTATCTATATATATATGTGTGTGAGTGTGTGTGTACTATGTATTTATATATGTGTGGTATATGTGTATGTATGCATAATATATATGTATATATATATTAATATATATATATACTATATATATATATATATATATATATATATATACAGAACTATATATATATATATATTTAGAACTCTTTTAAACATAAACATAACGATAACTCTATCCAACATAAACATTACGTCGTAAGAAATTGAAATGCTAAACGAACCGGTTTCTTTCTAAATTATTCATTGTAAGGAAAATTTTTTTTAATATTCTTCAGACATATGACGCAATATATATATTATTTAACCTTAAGCCTTCTGTAGTTTTTTCACTTTTTACTATTTTCTATATATTCAACCACGTCTTTCACAAACCAACTTTCTATCATATATATATATATTATATATATATATATATATATATATATATATAGATCTATACGCAGGAGGTCTGTGTGGTAAGGGTTTGCTTCCTAACCACATGTTCCGGGTTCAGTCACACTGCGTGGCTGGCACCTTGCTCAGAGTCTTGGATGCATTTGGTAGGTAGAAGCTGAAAGAAGTCCGTCGTATATGCATATATATATATATATGTGTGTATGTGTTTGTGTGTCTGTGTTTGTCCCCCCACCCCACACGCACACTGTCGCTTTGACAACCGATGTCGGTGTATTTACGTTCCCGTTACTTAGTGGTACGGCAAAAGAGAACGATAGAATAAGTACTAGGCTCATTAAGAATAAGTCCCGGAGTCGATCTGTTCAACTAAAGGCGGTGCTTTAGCATGGCCCTAGTCAAATGACTGCAAAATGTAAAAGAGTAAAGAGTAATATGTGTGTGTGTGTGTGTGTGTGTGTGTGTGTGTGTGTGTGTGTGTGTGTGTGTGTGTGTAAGCACAAATTTAGGTTAGTTAAAATATGTTTGTGATATATTTCGACTGCTAAAGGATAAATTCAGTGCAGTGACTGCGTAGAAATATTCTCTCTTATGGTAAAAAGGTGTAAAAACATATTTTAACTAACCTAAACCTTGTTTATACCTTAACACTGCCTGGCGCTAATATTACAGTAATAGTCGATAGTCAGGACTTACAAACACATATAACATACAGAAAATTGCTCTACTAGGCACTGCACACATCCTACGCAGAACACTTTCCATACAATAACCATCAGAGCATCACAACAAATCACAGCACACCCAAGGCACACAGAGCTGCGCTCGGTAGTGAAGTGAAAGCACGCTATCAAAATAAAACTACTGAATAATAATAATAATAATAATTAATAGTAATAATAATAATAGTAATAATAATACCCTTTACTCTGGTAAAGATGGTAAAAAGCAACGAAAGAGCTTTGACAAACAAAATCAGATCTTTAATAAATGAGTGGAATTAAACCAGTGCGTGTGATAATTATATTGGCCTAATGACCCTCCCAAGACACAACAAAATTCGTTTCAACGCACGAATTTACATAAGCAATCTTGCAGACCAGATACAAAAACGAAATATCATACCTGAATACAACTCACTCAACAAGAACTCTCTACTTGAATGGACCATAAACAAGATTTGACTTAAAAAAGGATTTAGATAATCCTATCAGGTGGTGGTATTAAGTTCGTCATGGCCTGGACCAATCTTTGGTCGAAACATATCTAAGTTTATCTAACTTTATATATATATATATATATATCATCATCATCATCATCATTTAACGTCCGCTTTCCATGCTAGCATGGGTTGGACGGTTCAACTGGGGTCTGGGGAGCCCGAAAGCTGCACCAGTCCAGTCAGATCTGGCAGTGTTTCTACAGCTGGATGCCCTTCCTAACGCCAACCACTCCGAGAGTGTAGTGGGTGTTGATTTATGTGCCACCGACACAGGGCCAGACGAGGCTGACAAACGGCCACGCTCGGATGGTGTTTTTTATGTGCCACCGACACAGGTGCCAGACGAGGCTGGCAGACGCCACGCTCGGATGGTGTTTTTTATGTGCCACCGACACATGTGCCAGACGAGGCTGGCAGACGGCCACGCTCGGATGGTTGTTTTTATGTGCACCGACACAGGTGCCAGACGAGGCTGGCAGACGGCCACGCTCGGATGGTGTTTTATGTGCCACCGACACAGGTGCAGATGAGGCTGGCAAACGGCCACGATCGGATGGTGCTTGTTACGTGCCACAGCACGGAGGCCAGTCGATGCGGTGCTCGGCACGGCCACGTTCGGATGGTTTTCTTATGGCCACGTGCCCACCGGCACTGGTACAACAAAGATACAATTCCATTGATGTTCATCTATTTTGATTTGTTTTGTTGATTTTCACTTGCCTCAACAGGTCTTCACAAGTGTCACAAGAAGGAAGGTATGCACAGGTGGACTGACTACGTCCCAGGTAGGGCCATGGGTTATGGCCGACTAGTCTTGCGGGTCTTCGGATGGTGTTTTTATGTGCCACCGACACAGGTGCTAGATGAGGCTGGCGAACGGCCACGATCGGATGGTGTTTGTCATGTGACCACCGACTGACTACGGCACTGATGGATTCTTGTGTGCCACAGGCACTGGTACCACAAGATACAAATTCCATTGATGTTCATCTATTTTGTCTATTTTGATTTGATTTGATTTGATTTCACTTGCCTCAAACGGTCTTCACAAGTGTACAAGAAGGAAGGAAGGTATGCACAGGTGGACTGACTAGTCTTGCCGGGTCTTCGGAAGGTGTTTTTATGTGCCACCGACACAGGTGCCAGATGAGGCTGGCGAACGGCCATGATCGGATGGTGGGTGTTACGTGCCACAGCACGGAGGCCGGTCGTGCGGAACTGGCTACGGCCACGTTCGGATGGTTCTCAGTGTGCCACCGGCACTGGTACCACAAAGATACAGATTCCATTGATGTTCATCTATTTTGATTTGTTTGATTGATTTCACTTGCCTCAACAGGTCTTCACAAGTGTCACAAGAAGGAAGGCTGCACAGGTGGACGACTACGTCCCAGGTTAGGGGCATGGGTTATGCCTGACTAGTCTTGCCGGGTCTTCGGATGGGTTTTATGTGCCACCGACACAGGTGTAGATGAGGCTGTGCGAACGGCCACGATCGGATGGTGTTTGTCATGTGCCCACAGAACGGAGGCCAGTCGATGCGGTACTGGCTACGGCACTTTCGGATGGTTTTCTATTGTGGCCACCGGCACTGGTACACAAAGATACAAATTCCATTGATGTCATCTATTTTATTGTTTTTGATTTGATTTTGATTTATGATTTTCACTTGCCTCAACAGGCTTTGATTTTCACTTGCTCAACAGGCCTTCACAAGTGTCACAAGGAGGAAGGTATGCACAGTGGACTGACTACGTCCCAGGTAGGGGCCATGGTTATGGCCTGACTAGTCTTGCCGGGTCTTCGGAAGGGTTTTTATGTGCACCGACACAGGTGCTAGATGAGGCTGGCGAGGCCACGATCGGATGGTGTTTGTTATGTGCCCACAGCACGATGGCCAGTGATGCGGTACTGACTAGGCATGTTCGGATGGATTCTGTGTGTGCCACCGGCACTGGTACCACAAGCGGTACTGGACTGGTACTGACATACGGCCACGTTCGGATGGATTCTTGTGTGCCACCGGCACTGGGTACCACAAGCGGTACTGACTACGGCCACGTTCGGATGGATTCTTGTGTGCCACTGGCACTGGTACCACAAGGATACAAATTCATTGATGTTCATCTATTTTGATTTGTTTGATTTGATTTGATTTCCACTTGCTCAGCAGGTCTTCACAAGTCGGAAGGTATGTACAGGTGGACTGACTACGTCCCAGGTAGGGCCCACGGGTTATGACCTGACTATCTTGCCGGGTCTTCGGATGGTTGTTTTATGTGCCACCATGTTCCCACAGCACGGAGGCCAGTCGATGCGGTACTGGCTACGGCCACGTTCGGATGGTTTTCTTGTGTGCCACAGGCACTGGTACCACAAAGATACAAATTCCATTGATGTTCATCTATTTGATTGATTTTCACTTGCCTCAGCAGGTCTTCACAAGTGTCACAAGAAGGAAGGTATGCACAGGTGGATCGACTACGTCCAGGTAGGGCCACGGGATATGGCCTGACTGTTCCTGCGGGTCCCTTCATGCACAGCACACTTCCATAGGACTCGGTCTTCAGTCATTCCTTGGTGAGACCTAAAGTTCGAAGGTCGTGCTTCACCACCTCGTCCAGGTTTTCCTGGTCTACCTCTTCCACAGGTTCCCTCAACTGCTAGGTTGTAGCACTTTTGCACACAACTATCTTCAGCCATCTCGTCACATGACCATACCAGCGCAGCCGTCTCTCTTGCACACCACAACTGACACTTCTTAGGTTCAACTTTTCTCTCAAAATACTTACACTCTGACGATATGAACTGACATTACACATCCATCGGAGCATCTGGTTCATTTCTTGCAAGCTTACGCATATCCTCAGCTGTCACGGCCCATGTTTTCACTACCATGTAGCATGGCTGTACGTACACACGCATCATATAGTCTGCCTTTTACTCTTAGCGAGAGACCTTTTGTCACCAGCAGGGGTAAGAGCCTCTAAACTTTGCCCAGGCTAGTCTTACTCTAGCAGTTACACTTTCAGCCAACCCACCCCCGCTACTGACTTGGTCTCCTAGGTAGCGGAAGCTATCACTACTTCTGTTTGTCTCCCTGGAACGTGGTAGAAGTTGGACTCTGCACATTTCCAGTGTTTATTTCTCCTGAGCATCTGCCACAGACAAAAACTATTTTCTAGTTAGCCTTCCTTTGACATTGCTGCACCTTATGTGTCCAAGCTTACACTTGGTGCACCTTATAGAGTTTCTACCTACACCTTTTTTACAGATCGAGCAGGGCCATCTACCTGAAGTCGTTTGTGGTTGGTCCACCTTCCTACTTACTTGGTTTTGGCTTTTTGGCTAGGTGATTCTAAGGCCTTCGATTCTAATCCTTGTTTCCACACCTGAAACTTCTCCTCCATTCTGATAGTGACTCAGCAATTAGAGCAAGGTCATCAGCATATAGGAGCTCCAAGGGCATCCTGTCTTAAATTCTTCCGTTATTGCCTGGAGGACTATGATAAATAGGAGGGGGCTGAGGACTGAACCTGGTGGACCCCAACCTCTACCCGGAATTCTTCACTGTACTCGTTGCCAACCCTCACCTTACTGGCTGCGTCTCTGTACATGGCTCGCACAGCTCTCACTAACCATTCATCTATCCTATTTCCTCATTGACCACAGATAAGGGATCGGGGGACCTGTCAAAGGCTTTCTCTAAGTCAACAAAAGCCAGGTACAAGGGTTACCTTTGGCTAGGTATTTCTCCTGCAGCTGTTCCAGGAATATAGCATCAGTAGTATTTTCCCTGGCACGAACCCAAACTGCATATCATCTAAGCTAACTCTCTCTCTAATTAACTGGGCTATAACCCTCTCCGTAACCTTCATTACCTGATCCAACAGCTTATATATATATAAACACACAAGTGCAAACAAGGGAGTCAGAGAAAGGCAGAATGCCACTTATATTTGAACACTACTATACAAATATTCCTTTAAAAAAACTTTTCTTCTAATTTTTCTAAATTTAATTATTTAATCGTTACAGTTGAAAATGTCTCAAAGTGACCGAAACCGGTACTGAAATATTCTTTATAAAATTATTTTAGCATTTTCTATTTTGACTTGTTTTTTCATATATATATATATACATATAAAATATTATTAGAGACAAAACCACTATTTTGCAAAACAAACAAGGAAATACTTAATCAATACATAAAATTTTAATAAATAGTCAAAAAAACCGCCACTACAATCGTTCTTGTCTTGATCGACAATCTTCAGGTGGACTTCCAATAATTCAGTGTCAAATTATGAAGTCATATATTAATGTATGTATGCATGTATGTATGTATATATCTATTATATATATATATATATATATATATATATATATATATATATTCATTTTTCGATATAACTCGACAAATCAAACATTTAACTTCTGGTATTTCCGTGGAAGCAAATGACAGTTCGATTCTGTTTTCTGCTTGGAAACTTGGGGATTTTACACACATACATGAAACAGCTAAGAACAAATATGCAAGGCATTTTTTCTTCAAGTTTAAAATGAGACATTGCTGGCATAATTTCGTTAAATCTATACTCCGCAACCCACGGAAAATACCCGAAGCGAAATGCTTTGAGTTTGTCGAGTTATATCGAAACAATGCCATATGCCAATAAGTCGAAACAGGGGCAACTGAAGAAGGGGAATGTTCCTTGTGTTGTATGTTTTGTACTCTGTTATTTTTGCTGTTAAAAAAAGTCCGTTTCCTTGTTTTGTTTTTATGTTTTCGTTTCTCGTTGTGTTCTACGTTTTTTTTTGTGGTGTCCTGTACTCATATATGCATGTATATATACATATAGATGTAGGTATGTACATATATGTATGTATGCATATGTTTTATTTATTAAATTGTTATTATATATATATATTAATCAATATAAGGGTAGCAAAAAATTCAATAGAAATTTTTTCGCCACCAACGGTCTAGTGAGAAAGAAAAAATAGTCAACAGACTATATAATGTACATTCAACAATAATATTAAGGAATGGCCTTAATAGGCCATCAAACTCACTAAGACGAGCAGCTAAATTCAAACCGCTGAATAGTAGCAATTCAGAAATCAAAGGAAAATTAAAAACATTTACCATAATCATCTTTGGACTATGTATAGTTTCGACGTACTTTTTGGTAAACCAGCCTAATTAACTTAAATTAAATTTAATCTAATTTTCCTTTGATTTCTGAATTGCTACTATTTAGCGGTTTGAATTTAGCTGCTCATCTTAGTGAGTTGAATGGCCTATATATATATATATATATATATACGCACCCATACATGTGTGCTTTTGTTTGTTTGTTTGTCTTTTTGTGTTTGCACTTACAGCTTTGTTGGTTCGCTTACATCCTTCTCAGTTAGCGGTTCGACAGAAGTGGACCAATAGAATACGTGTCCGATTTTAAATAAGAGCTGTGCCGGATTTAATCGGATAAGCTGATCGAGGTGTTACCCTAGGACAGCCAGACTCCAATATCCAATACAAATAAAGGGCGTGAATGTGTATGTGCGTGTACGTTTGTGTATGTCAATAAACTTGTGCTGCAGTTTGGATTGTCTATGTGTGTTTATGAAGGAGGTAATGTATGTGTTTATGCGTGTGTGCGTGCGTTCGAGTGTTTATGACAGCTTAAGTGGACGTGGGTGTTGTAATGGTGACCAATTGACGATAGGTGCGGGATGAGACAGCGATAAGGAAGAGGGTGTTGGTCATATGCGTGATTTGAGCGATAGATAAAGTGACAGAAAGAGAAGGAGAGAGAGAGAGGGGCAGAGATAGAGAGAGGCAGAGATTGAAAGAGAGAGGTAGAGAGAGAGAGAGAGAACAATGATGCCGAATATGACGAATACTTCAACGACCACGACCACGATCACGATGAAGATAGTTGTGGTGGGTGAGGTGGTGGTGGAGGTGGTGGTGGTGGAGGAGGTGGTGGTGGTGGTGGTGGTGGTGGTGTGGTGCTGGTGGTGCTGGTGCTGGTGCTGGTCGTCATCATCATATCATCATCATCATCATCATTATTATTTATTATCATTATTATTATTATTATTATTATTTTGATTATTATTATTATTATTATATTATTATTGGAGTGTGGTAAGTAGCGTGCTTTACTAACCACATGGTTCCGGGTTCAGTTCCTATGGTGGTTACCTTAGTCAAGTGTCTTCTACTATAGTCTCGGGCCGACAAGCCTTGTGAGTAGATTGGTAGACGGAAACTGAAAGAAGCCCCGTCGTATATATGTATAGTAATATATATATATATATATAGTATATATATATATATATATATATATTATATATATGTATGTGTGTGTGAGTGTGGTGTTGTTTGTTGTTGTTGGGTTTGTTACCCCCACCATTGCTTGACAACCGATGCTGGTGTGTTTACGTCACCGTATCTTAGCGGTTCGGCAGAAGAGACCGATAGAATAAGTACTAGGCTCACAAAGGATAAGTCCTGGGGTCGATCTTGCTCGACTAAAGGCGGTGCTCCAGCATGGCCACAGTCACATGACCGAAACAAGGAAAAGAGAGTAAAGGGTATTATTATTAATATTATTATTATTACTATTAATTATTATTATTATTATTATTGAGTAGTTTTATTTTGATAGCGTGCTTTCACTTCACTACCGAGCGCAGCTCTGTGTGCCTTGGGTATGTGCTGTGATTTGTTGTGATGCTCTGATGGTTATTGTATGGAAAGTGTTCTGCGTAGGATGTGTGCAGTGCCTAGTAGTGCAATTTTCTGTATGTTATATGTGTTTGTAGTCCTGGTGTTTTTGTTATGTATTTGTCTGAATTTTTTTATCATGCCTAATGCCACCTACTATGATAGGAATTGTTTTCTGTATTATTATTATTATTATTATTGTTATCTTATTATCTTATTATCATTATTATTATATTATTATTTTTATTTTATTATTATTATTATTATAATTATTATTATTATATTATATTATTATTTTATTATTATTTTATTATTATTATTATTATTATCGCGACAACGATGGTGGTGTAGGTGTAAAAAGAAAAGAAAAGAGAAACAAAAGGACAAGGTTGACATTGTTTTTAATTATAAACTTCAGTTTGTCCAGAAATAGCCCTGACATTGCTATTATTGGCGAGATCGACGTCATCGCCCCCCCCCCCACCACCACCACCACCACCATCACCCGCCATCGTCGCCGCCGCCGCCATCATTGCCATCGTGGAGATTATTATTGCTGCTGCTACTGCTGATGCTATCATTATGCTTGATGTTGTTCTAGTCAACGTACTAATAGTCTTGATAATATCTTTGTCGATTGTAGTCACCGGGTCGGGGGATGTTGTTTTCGTTTTTTGTTGTTTTTTTTTTTTTATATATTACTCACGTACGTGTCATTACTACTTCACATTTTGTCGCTATTTTATATATTAGGAGAAGTCCGTCTCTTCCCGACACTTGCTTTTGACTTTGTTGTTATTATTATTGTTGCTGCTGCTGCTGCTACTGTTGTTGGTATTGTTATTGTTGCCGTATGATTTGTAGATATCGGTTAAAAAACATAATAACTATATCAGAAAAAAGATGAGTGTCTCCAAGTGATGCTTAATCGACTTCTCAACACTGTACACTCAATACACCAAGCTACTACGAAAAATGGCCTTTAACATCTGGCGTTCTATGTAATTTTTCTTCTATCATTTCAGCCTCCGTTTGGTATTACGAAGTGGATGCAAGGGAAAAACATATTCAAAGCTGCATGACAACTAGTTGATGTGGAAACACTTTTAAGTACATTTACAGAACACACACATACACATATACATGTGTGCGTGTGTAATACACACATTTTCATCGTTTGATATTACGTACACACACACACACACAACATACATACATATATATATATATATATATATTATATATATATATATATAAAGGGTTGTCCTTGGATTACGTAAAAAAGATACCTTGATGAATTATTGCCATGAAACAACCTCCAATCTGGGAAGAGGGTATTTTCAAGTTAAAGGAAAGATGGAGACGCATTGCACAACAAAATGGTTTATATTTGGTTGATAAAAAATGTGATGGCAAGTATTTATTGACCTTTTTTATGCCTTTAAATATCGGCACGTACTTTCTGGACAACAAAATATATAAGCGTAGGAGTGGCTGTGTGGTAAGTAGCTTGCTTGCCAACCACAGGGTCCCGGGTTCAGTCCCATTGCGTAGCACCTTGGGCAAGTGTCTTCAACTGTAGCCTCGGACCGACCAAAACCTTGTGAGTGGATTTAGTAGACGGAAACTGAAAGAAGCCCGTCGTATATATGTATGTATATATATATATGTACGTGTGTGTATATGTTTGTGTGTCTGTGTTTGTCCCCCAACATCGCTTGACAACCGATACTGGTGTGTTTACGTCCCCCCTAATCTAGCTGCTCGGCAAAAGAGACCGATAGAATAAATACTAGGCTTACAAACGATAAGTCCTGGGGTCGATTTGCTCGACAAGAGGCGGTACTCCAGCTTCGCCACAGTCAAATGACTGAAACAAGTAAAAGAGTAAAAGAGTAAAAGTATATATATATATATATATATATATATATATATATATATAATATATATATGAGCGCTCAACACTGCGTTGATAGATGTAATTTCTTTATTTATGAATTAAGGCTTCCATTGGTTTCGTGTTCAGAAAAGTAGGAAAATATCCTAGTGTCTTAATAACTTTGCAAGCCAATGACATGGAGAAAGGTGTTCGCCCCCATTTTGGAAAGCACAACCTCATTTAGTTCACGGAGATTCACGTGAATTCACGTGAATAAAACAATGATTCAATCAAGGGACGTTACTCTTGGGTGGCACATTTTGAATGTTTGTCTCCTTTGGATTTCTCTTTTAGGAAAATTATTGTATGGTCAATTTGATTGAGTCATTGTTTTATTCACGTGAATTCACAAGAATCTCCTTGAACTAAACGAGGCTGTGTTTTCCAAAACGGAGGCGAACACCTTTCTTCGTGTGATCAGCTTGAAAAATTGTTAAGACACTAGGATATGTTCCTACTTATCTTAACATGAAACCAATGGTAGCCTTATTTCACAAATATGTATGTGCATATGTATACCTACTTTTTTCTCGTTGGTGATGTCCTGTACTTAACGTGTATTATATATATACTCTTGTGTCTGGGGAGTCATTTTCTTTTTGTGCCTTATAATTTAACACACTCACCGGTAAAATTTCCACTTGTTTCTTATTTTTATTTTCCTAAAATTTTCGTTGCGTCTTGCAACCTTTTCAATAGTCTTGACTTTATGCAAGATGCAACGAAAATTTTAGGAAAATAAAAATAAGAAATAAGTGGAAATTTCACTGGTGAGTGTATTAAATTATAAGGCACAAAAAGAAAATGACTCTCCCCAGACACAACAGAATATATTTCAACACACGAACTCATATAAAGAATCTTGCAAACCAAATCCAAAAACGAAATATATATATATATATATATATATATATATATATATATATATATATATATATATATACCGGAGTAAACCCGTAAATGTGAAAGAAGGTGGAAAAAAGAGTACTCAAATACCAGTGGTAGAGTAATTTTCTGCTGCTTTAAATAAAGTATATAATTATATATATATATATATATATATATATATATATATATATATATATATATATATATATATATATATCAAGAGCTTGTGTTATAATACTATTCCACACCCATACCAAAATCCAACATAACTCCATCATCAGCTGCCTCACGGATATCATTATGATTTCGACACCTTGGCAGTACCATTCAATCCAGCGGTGTCAACAGCACTAAAATATGTGTCGTTTGGGAACAAACATACCAAAGAAACCACAATTTTCAAACACATTACACTATGTACAACAGCATTAGTAAA
>NW_021823864.1:0-2500 GCF_006345805.1 Octopus sinensis | reverse complement strand
ATAGATAGATAGATAGATAGATAGATAGATAGATAGATAGATAGATAGATAGATAGATAGATAGATAGATAGATAGATAGATAAATGGATGGATGGATATATATAGATAGATAGATTGATAGATGGATATATATATATAGATAGATAGATAGATAGATAGATAGGTAGGTAGGTAGGTAGGTAGGTAGATAGATAGATAGATAGATAGATAGATAGATAGATAGATAGATAGATAGATAGATAGATAGATAGATAGATAGATAGAGAGAGATAGCTAGACAGACAGACAGATACATACATACATACATACATACATAAATACATACTACATACATACCTACCTACATACATACATACCTACATACATACATACATACATACATACATACATACATACACACACACGTATAAAGGAGGGTGTACGCAAAACAAACCGGAATTTTGTAATATCATTTTGATTAGCTTTACATGTTTTACACTTTTATCGCTTCGAAAGTATTTTCCATTTGAAGCAATACATCGGTCCAGACGCGTTTTCCACTGTTCGAAGCAGTGCTGGAACTCTTGCGAAGCGATGCCTTTCAACGCCTCTGTCGTTTTATCTTCACCTCCTCCACATCTACAAATTGTAGAGGCACATGGCCAAGTGGTTAGAGCAGCGGACTCGCGGACGAGGGATCGTGGGTTCGAATCCCAGACCGGGTGATGTGTGTGTTTATGAGCGAAACACCTAAGCTCCACGCGGCGGCTCTGGCAGAAGGTAAAGGCGAACTTCTGCTGACACAACATTCTCTCACTCTTTCCTTCCTGTATCTTGCAGCTCACCTGCGACGGAGCGGCGTCCCGTCCAAGTGGAGAACCTATACGCCAATGAAACCGGGAAACCAAAACAAACAAACAAACAAACAAAACAACATCTACAAATTCCGTAGCACGAGTATTCGTCACCAGTGATGATCTTCGAAAAAAGGTCCGGATCAATTTCCTGCTGTTCTTTCGGTTCACGGCACGTATTCAAACGAAACTGCTTTTGATCTTCTCTGTGCAAGTGAGGCACAAATTTTGCTAAAACTCTTTTCATTCGCAATTCCTCGCTCAAAATTCGTTGGTAGGAACTCCAAGACACACCAGTCATATCAACAAGTTCGTTAATTCACCTCCTCCACTTCTACAAATTCCGTAGCACGAGTATTCGTCAGCAGTGATAAAATTTGAGAAACTCTTAATGCTGTAAGAAGAACGCAATATATATACACCGACAAGGAAGATAACCGCCCCATGACCGTCTTTAGAATCACCAGACTAAACCAAGTTTCGCCTATTTTGTAGGTATTGTCAGTAGAAGGCTCTTATTGGTCCAAGGTACCAGCTGTTCGTTCAGTTCGCAATTCCTCGCTCAAAATTCGTTGGTAGGAACTCCAGGACACACCAGTCATATCAACAAGTTCGTTAATTCACCTCCTCCACTTCTACAAATTCCGTAGCACGAGTATTCGTCACCAGTGATAAAATTTGAGAAACTCTTAATGCTGTAAGAAGAACGCAATATATATACACCGACAAGGAAGATAACCGCCCCATGACCGTCTTTAGAATCACCAGACTAAACCAAGTTTCGCCTATTTTGTAGGTATTGTCAGTAGAAGGCTCTTATTGGTCCAAGGTACCAGCTGTTCTTTCAGTTCGCAATTCCTCGCTCAAAATTCGTTGGTAGGAACTCAAGGACACACCAGTCATATCAACAATTTCGTTAATTGTTGGGTGACGTCTCTCCATGATCAGTTCATAAATTGTTATGATGTTTTCATTCGTTCGGAAGGTCGGCGGACGTCCTGACCAAGATTAGTCTTCAAGCGACGGCTGACCATTTCTAAAATATGAAAACCACTGGTAAACTTGTTTTTTGCCTGTGGTAACCTCCTTGAAAGCTCTTTGAGGCATGATAACTGTTTCTGTTACTCTACGTAAGAATTTCTGAAAAAACTCTCAAGTTGCCTACATGCATATGAATGTACTTTCGCACAGCGCATTGGGAATGAATTTGAGTAACTGTCAACATAATTTATTTTAAGGTATAGATGGATTATGTTTAGCTTTAACATCCCCTTTCTTATAAACATCTATTTCTTTACTACCCACAAGGGGCTAAACACAGAGGAGACAAACAAAGACAAACAGACGGATTAATTCGATTATATCGACCCCAGTGCGTAACTGGTACTTAATTTATCGACACCGAAAGGATGAAAGGCAAAGTCGATCTAGGCGGAATTTGAACACAGAACGTAACGGCAGACGAAATACCTATTTCTTTACTACCCACAAGGGGCTAAACACAGAGGAGACAAACAAGGACAGACAGACGGATTAAGTCGATTATATCGACCCGTGCGTAACTGGTACTTATTTATCGATCTCGAAAGGATGAAAGGCAAAGTCGATCTAGGCGGAATTTGAACTCAGAACGTAACGGCAGACGAAATACCGCTAGGCGTTTCGC
>NW_021823863.1:10000-20427 GCF_006345805.1 Octopus sinensis | reverse complement strand
CCTTGGGTACCCTTATCAGACGGGTAGTCATGATGGGTTATTGGGCTTCGTATATTTACCCCAGTGTCACTTTGATGGCATGCACTACCCTCTCACTCAATTATAATAATAATAATAACAAAATAATAATAATAATAATAATACAAATGAATACAAAATACGCCATGACAATGTGGCAAGAATGATCCATTGGGAGCTCTGTGGAAATCACGGCCTACAAGGAGCAAAGACGTGATATGAGCAAGAAGGGGTCACCGAAAATGAGAACTGCAAGGTCCTGTGGGATGCGATGATCCAGTATGATCATTTGAACAGACATTGGAAAGCGGACATTGTTGTGATGAATAGAAAAAAAACAGAATATGTATGATAATCGACGTAGCAAGTCCGGTGACAACAGGATCAATGAGAAAGAAGAAGGAAAAATAAACAAGTACAACAATTTGATGTAGGAAATACGAAGGTCGTGGTCAATGGGGAGGGTAGACGTGGTACTAATAGTGATTGGTGCATTTGGAAGTATCAGCACTTAACTACCAACATGGCTGAAAAAGATCGGTGCAAGTGTGAAGGTAGAACACCTATAAAAATCAGCATTGCTTGGAACTGTAAGAGTTCTTTGCAGGATTCTTGAAGCCTGGCAAATAAACAAGTGTCACCTTTATCTGCTGGCTGTGGACAGCTGACACTTTCCATCATATTCAGCAAAATAAGCTGTGAGTTTTGATATAATGACAGTAATAATAATAATAATAATAATAATAATCATATAATAATAATAATAATAATAATAATAATAGTAATAATAATAATGGTTTCAAATTTTGCCACGAGGGCAGTAGTTTGGGCGAGGGGATGAGTCGATTACATCGACCCCAGTGTGTGTAACTGGTACTTATTTAATCGACCCCAAAAGGATGTAACATAAAGCCGACCTCGGCGGAATTTGAACTCAGAACGTAAAGACAGACGAAATACCGATCAACATTTCGCCCGGCGTGCTAACGACTCTGCCTGCTCGCCACCTTAAAGTATATTTATTTCTTTATTGCCAACAGAAGGGAGAAGCTAAACAAAGGGGACAAACAAGGACAAAGGGATAAAGTCGATTACATCGATCCCAGTGCGTAACTTCTACTTATTTAATCGACGCCGAAATGATGAAGGGCAAAGGCGACCTCGGCGGAATTTGAACTCAGAAAGTAACGGCAGACGAAACACTGCTAAGCATTTCGTACGACGTGCTATCAATTCTGACAGCTCGCCGCCCAAAGGCAGTGTCGATATTGGTGGAAGAGTTGGAGCAGTAGTATTAATAAACTAGCAGTATCGCCCGGCGTTGCTCGGGTTTGTAAGGGAAATAACTATAAAGCATTTTTAGAGAGTTATAGCCAAAAAATAGCAAAAAAATGGGGAAAAAATGATGGTAAATTTTAGTTAAAAAGGTAGAGTTGCGTCCCCTAGACAGTCTGTGGTTTGTGTTTCTGATTCTTGACCCCATGTCGAATTTATCGATTTTATTCAGAACTGGGGGAACTTTTCAAAATTTTCGCTGCGTTAGTTTTGAATTATGACATTGGGCTATGTGTGTTTCAAGTTTCATCAGAATCAGTTGAAAGCCGTGGTCAGGGTGAGGGTACAACCTAACAGACGCACAGACACGCAGACAGACAAACTGCCGTTTATATAGAGAGAGATATAATTACCCTAAGACCCACCCAGTTTGATATAGTCAAGTTTTTTAAACCCTCAATATCTCAATCCCTACTAATCAATGTCTTAAAATTTCTGAAGACATAGTATTATATATTACGGAGATGTACTTGCATAGCAAGTGACCTGATCTGAGATCATGTGCTGGAACGAAAATAATTTCAGCTTGGAAGGTGTTTATAAGCCATTTAAGAAACACACAAAAACCGTTAGATTCACTGCAACATTTAAATTTAATTAACCAAAATATTTTCGTCGCTTTGAGACCACGACCTGTTCACTGACAAAATTCCGTACTGCATCAACAAAATACTTATCATTTACATTCATGTTAAAAAGACTCTTATATTTTGACAGATTCAAATTAGGTTTTAAAAAAAAGTGACAAGCAGGCAGGGTTGTTTTGATGTAAGTATGGGGGCATACGATAGTGTAGTAGTATGTGAACTTGTAGGTATATATATATATATTATATATATATATATAATATATATATATATAAAACTTAGATGTAGTAAATAAAGAATTTACCCCGTGATACACTGACTTATGTAGCCATTAAGGATATAATGCGCCAATGCATATATTCTAAACACATTAATATATTCAATACTTCCGGCCTAAAATTAACATATGGTTACTATTTTCCTTTGGCTTTCGCAGAACCGAGATTCCATCACTGGGCGGAGACGCTCAGGAACGACCCTCTCAAATAAATATAGGACACACCCACATAATACTGCAGAAGATCTCTCTCAGCAGAGCCATGGGTTCATTAGAAAGCATTGGGCCGTTTCAGAACAGAATGAGTATGGGACAATGGAAGCCCCTTACCACCCACCCACACCTATATATATATGTGTGTGTGTGTGTGTGTTTCTGTATGTGTGTGTATACATATATATATATATATATATTATATATATATAAATATATACATACACACACACACGATATTCTGCCGCCTCCGATTGGGAGAGGAGCGGCCCGTTCTGAGTTCGAGAGTAGATCGAGGCCGTCAACGTCCCCGGGGCCTCCAGTCGTTCGCTTTACCGGACGGAATTGCGTGTCGTTCTCCCGCTGGCGCCAGCTATCCTGAGGGAAACTTCGGAGGGAACCAGCTACTAGACGGCTCGATTGGTCTTCTTTTAGTTTCCATATATCAAATCCAATCACAAGGTATTGGTCGTCCCGAGGCAATAGAAGACACTTGCCCAAGGTGTCACGCAGTAGGACTGAAACCGGAACAATGTGGTTGGGAAGCAAGCTTCTTACCACACAGCTATTCCTTTGCCTGAATATTTCTTAGGTATTACTACCAACTGAACTAAGATCCCACAGAAAAACTTCATGAAAACCTTACGAAAATCCAATTTTCTCTCTCGCTCTTTCTATGCTTTATCTTATATTACTTCACTTATTACATTATGGCCATGCTGGGGCTGCGCTTTGAAGTTTTATTTTTCGTTAAGCCTGATACTTGTTCTGTCTCTCTTCTGCCCAACCGCTGAGTTACGGGGACGTAAACACACCAACAACGGTTGTCATGCGGTGTTCAGGCACACATACATATGCAATTATATACACGACGGGCTTCTTTCAGTTTCTGCCTACAAAATCCACTCACAACGCTTTGTTCGGCCCGAACCTATAGTGGAAGACACTTTCCCAAGATGCCACACGGTGGGACTGAACCCAGAACCATGTGGATGGGAACTAGAATTCTTACCAATCAAAACGTTCACGTCTATATATATATATATATATACGTTTATATATTTGTTTTACAAGTTTTTTTATGTGAAATCGTGTGTTAAAACATATTGTTGTATTTAGGAATGGTCATTTTGCCAATTTAGCAAAATACAAAATGGCTGACCGTTAGTAAGGAGAGACACACAAATAAGAAAGAAGAAAGTAAAGGACCACTGATGAGGTCACAGCAGTGTGACGAAAAAACTCTGGCCGAAATAAGATTAAGATTAATATAAAAAATAATAACGCTGAAGCAAAGTAACACCAAATATATAGTGCGTGTGTTTTTATTGACTAAACTGGTAAAAATTACCATTCCTAAATACAACAATATATATATATGTATATATATATATATATATATATATATATATATATATTAAGCGACTTAAAGTGTTCATTTTAATTTTGGCCAAAACACCGTGGAGGTAAATTCCTAATATCATATAATTTTCAAAAACACAATTATCTAAAAGTGTCAGGCGATTTGCCGAAATGCGTATATGTTTTATAAAACTTAAAATACCCAATATGTTTCATATATTTTATTATTACTATGTTTAATCTGTCGAAGGGTTTACTCATCCAAATATAGTTTTCGAAAATTATAATTAATATTAGCTGTAGGGTATCTCATTTATTTTCTATATTTCCCATAAAGTGATCTCCTATTTAATAAATCCTTCGAAACCAGCAGATTCAAAGATAATATTCTCTTCATCTAAGCCAGCTAGAGCTAAAACGTGACGCAGATTATATATATATATATATATATATATAATCTTGTTCACAGCTTCGTACTCGTTAAATATTAACTCAAATAGTGACAAGAACCTGATGGCTATAGTTGATAAAAACATTTCCCCACCAACCATAAATGTAGGGAATTATACAGTGGGAATAATCTAAAGTTGAGATACAATTCCACCAGTAATATGAAGAATGTTACAATTCATAAATGAGAAATGAGGCCAAAGCAGCTCGATTTGCGGATATACCGACATGTGAACAATCAATAATATATGAAAGGCCGAGATAATTGTATATGAAGCGGAGTCACTTCCACTAAACTAAAATATATCGTAAAGTAGTACACAGATACTACATATGTATGACAGAAAGAAAGTTTAAAGTAGATTGTACCAATTTCAGCTATGTTATTTATAGTAATGTACTCATTTTTGTACTTTGTCTTTGATGATTTACTTGTTTCAGTTTTTAAACTGTGTGGTCATACTGGAGCACTGCATTGTAAGGATGAGTCGAACCAAACCTCTAGTCTGCTCCATATTCTTTTGGTCTCTTTTGCCAAAACCGCTTAGATACAGGGACGTAAACAAACCAACGCTGGTTATCAAACACAAGTATGTATCACCCACGCACATGCATGTATGTGGCAGCACCCACATAGTCTACCAAACTCACTAACAAGGTATAAGTCGGTCTGGTATCATAGTAGAAAAAAACTGACCCATGATTCTGTACATCGGAATTGAACTAGGAACCATGCAAGTGTAAGGTGACCTTCGAAACTACACAGTCTTGCCTCCATATATATATTCCTTTATTTGTTTTAGTCACTTAAGTGCAGCCATGCTGCAGCATCGCCTTTAGTCGAACAAATCAGGACTTATTTGTAAGCCTAGTAATTATCCTGTCGGTCTCTCTTGCCGAACCGCTAGGTTACGGGGACATAAATACACCAATATCGGTTGACAAACAATGGGGAACAAACGCAAACTTATGTATGTATATATGTATGTATGTATTCACCCTGAATTTCTATATATATATATACATATATATATATATATATTAGAAAAAAAAATGGAAAATTAAATTATACCATTTAGAAAAATATATATATATATACAACAGGCTTCTTTAAGTTTCCGTCTATCAAATCCATTCTGGAGGTTTGGTCGGCCTGCTGCTTTAGTAAAAGACACTTTCCCAAGTTACCACACAAAGGAACTGAACTCGGAACCATGTGGTTGGGAAGCAAGCTTCTTACCACACAGCCACGCCCGTACCTATATCATGCACAGGTAAATAAATAAATAAATGAATAAAATGAAATAGATAACTAAATAAACAAATTCATAAGTGACATACCACTTAACCTAATCCAAGCTATACAACTAGAACGACGTGGAGGTCATGGTCGGCGCCCAATCAAGCGTGCAAATTGTTCAATTAGGCGTGACGAGGGCTAAACAAACATCCACCGCCACACGAAACCAGGCCGATCTATGGAGTTCATCTTAATGATGTTAATTAGCTAATTACAAGACCAGATTTCACGGGACAGTGGCGCGTTTATGTCAAATATAATGCTTACACACTGCGAATACCTGTTGACAGCTAAGCAGACTGAGCGTCTCCACAAGATGGAGACAAAAATGGTGGAATATTAGAGCTATGTCGTACGCCATTTTATTGTTCTGATTTGAGGGAGATTTAGCTGTTATTTCTTGTCTATATTTATATATATATATATATATATATATATATATATATATGTCTGTGTGTGTGTGTTGAATTTTAATTATGTACCAATGACGATGTGTATATACGAAATGTTGTACGCAGAGATATACATACATATTCCTTGGGATATATAATATATATGTAGTGTAAACCATGCGTAATATATATTATCTGTTCTATATATATGTATACACGCACATTTACCTATACAGATATACTTACATGTGTGTGTGTATATATAAATATATACATCTATATATATATACATGCATGTATTTATACATGCATTTATATATATATAATATATATACATACATACATACATGTACTTATACATCTATGTATATATATATAATATACATACATACATGTACTTATACATCTATGTATATGTATATATATATATATATACACACACATACATACACGTATTTATACATCTATATATATATATATATATATATATATTATATATATATATATACATCTATATATAAACATATATATATATATATATATATATATACATGTTTTATACATTATATATATATACATATATTTATACATCTATATAGGTATATACATATATTTATACGTCTATATATATATATATATACGTATATTTATATATATATATACATCTATATATATATACATGTATTTATACATTATATATATACATATATTTATACATCTATATATATACATATTTATACATCTATATAGGTATATACATATATTTATACGTCTATATATATATATATATACGTGTACTTATACATCTCTCTCTTTATATATATATATACGTATACTTATACATTATTCTATATATATATTTATACACACACACATATTTATATATATATATATATATATATATACATGCATCTACATATCTCTCTGTGCATATATATACATGCATATATATAAACAGGTGCATGTATACATGTATATATACACATAATTAAATTCAAATGGACATTTTTGCAAATACGTGTTTAAGATGTGTCCAAGATGTGTTAAAGATCCAATATGTGTTTAAGATGCCTTTAATATATGTTTAAGAAGTGTATAACATGTGTTTAATAATTGCTCAATATATGCTTAAGATGCGTTCTGGATATGTTTAGGATAAGCTAGATAGAACTGTAATAATTTATGGTATTCATAATGTGTTTAAGATGTTCTGAACGTGTTTAAGATGTGCTTAAGTGGTTCTTAATGCGTTTAAGGTGTCTAGGATAAGCTAGAACGAGAGACCTGTGAAGCATTAAGATGAAATAAAAAACGGAGTAAAGTTTTGATGTGTTTAAGATGTGCTTAAGATGCGTTTAAGATATTTTGGCTGAGCTTGAGAGATAAGACTATGAGGCGTTAAGATGAAGGAAAAAGATTGGGTGAAGTTGTGATGAGTTTAGAATATTTAGGAGATGATGAATAGAAAGCTGTGATGCATAAAGATGAAGGACTTGCACTGTGACCCGGCGTTGCTGGGTCATAGTTCTACTGCATGCATATACAGCTGCGTGCGTGCGCACATACAGGCGAGTACTGTCCAAATCTCCGACCAATCACATACAGCTAGCTGGCATTCAATTGGTGTATCAAGTTTCAGGCATTTTGATTGGGTTTTGGATAGAAAATTCACAAAAAGTCACTTCTAGAAAATAATTTGGCGGACGTCAGTGATAGGTAATTTTAGTCGATTCTGTGGGCACTAAGCTCTTAAAAACTATTGAAGACTTTTCAATAAAAAAAGGTAAATATTTTCAGACGAGAAGGCGTACCATTTAAGGGAGATTTGGCTGTTGTTTCTAGCATATCCCATAACCGTTGCCGGGCCATAGTTCTAATGTATGCATATACAGCTGTATACGTGCGCACATACAGGCGAGTACTGTCCAAGTCTCCGACCAATCACATACAGCTAGCTGGCATTCAATTGGCGTATCAAGTTTCGGGCATTTTGATTGGGTTTTGGATAGAAAATTCACAAGAAAAAGTCAATTCTATTTATTTTTTAATGGCTTTGTGGGGTGACTGGGGAAATGTAAAGATGTGCACGACCACCCTTGGACGGTTTTGAATGACCATAGAAAGTGCGAGGCCTCTAACTGAAAAATTGTGGATTTGTATAAAGGACACACACGCAGACATTTTGCCGTTTATATATAGAGAGATAATTTAGGGACGAACAGACAATGTGATTCATTTTGTTGTTTATCGAGATGGTCACGTGTTCAGGATCAGGTACTATGAAAGAGTTGTGTGATGTTAAGA
This sequence comes from Octopus sinensis, assembly GCF_006345805.1. Lineage (NCBI taxonomy): Eukaryota > Metazoa > Mollusca > Cephalopoda > Octopoda > Octopodidae > Octopus > Octopus sinensis. The sequence goes on along the minus strand of NW_021823863.1, from coordinate 12,189 downwards.
AAAAGAAAAAATCGGGTGATATTGGGATGTTTTTAAGGGATTCCTTAAATCCTTAAATCCTTAAAAATGTTTCAGCCCGAAGGCTGCGGCCATGCTGGGGCACCACCGTGGAATGAGCTACACTAGTATGTGAAACCACCTCTGATACGTGGCACTTGGTCAACAAGGGAGTTCGATGCTGCTGCCCGCATCCGCGTCTCCTGTCGTGAGGTAGATTCATCTGGGACTCCCGACAATAAGAGATCCAGTTTAGTTATAAAGAAACCCACATCCACACCATGCAAGTCTCTCAGGCATTTAGGGAGGATGTTGAAGAACTGTGGTCCTCTGAAAACCAAGCTGTTGCAGTATCTGGTCCTGTATTTTGATGGTGATGTTGGAATCTTTGGCACCATGCAGTGGCGCCCCGTTCTGCGGTTGGGGTAACTTTGGATGCCAAAGTTTGGGACAAGACCCTCCAGGATTTTCCAGATGTATATCATTGCATATCTCTCCCGCCTTCGCTCCAGGTTGATAAAAAAAAATGAAAAGTTCCCAACGTTAAGACGAATGTCAAAATGAGATCAAATTTGTGATGTAACGTGATGTATTTAAGATGACAACGTGTTTAGAAGAAGCTAGAAAGAGAGACTTATATGTAAGGACGAAAGATAAGACGGTTCCTGGAATGTGATAACTAAGTGTTTAGAATAACACAAAAATACACAGAAAAAAGTTACAATGACAAGATTGCGATAAACATATTCTGTGGTGTCCTGTGTTCAAAATGGCGACATGTTTAATATTAGAATGCGAGATAGAACAGCGACACAGATTATCCAGAATGCTTTGACTGAAAACACGATAATAATAGGACACCGTAAGGTACATGTAATATGGTAAGCTAATCTAATCTGCTCTAATCTAATCTTTATATCTGAATTTTAATAATCCGTTTGGCTTAAGACCGTGGATGTTTACGTTTTCGTTTCTTCGGTAGAGTTGGAGAAATGAAACGTCCGCATTCGTTCGGATTATCGCCTGATTGTCCTATAATCCAGTGAGGGAGGAGGAAAACGGGCAGTGTTAGACAGAATACCGTGCGATATTTGTAACAGTTTCGTGGGCTTTGAGTTCAAACCTCGCTGATGTCAATTTATCGTTTTTGTCATTACAAGAACTGATGAATAAAGAATCAACCGAAAAGGATGGGTTTTTTCGCAGAATCGTTAGCAAGAAGGGGCTTTCTGTAAGTCCCCTTACATTTGCGGTTCGGCAAAAAGGTTTTGATAAAATAAGTTCAAAAAGTTTTAAGGTCAATTAATTCGACTAAAATGTCTTGAAGGCAGAACTGCAGCATGGCCGCAGACTGATGGTTAAGAAGTAAACCATAATAATGTGTGCGTGTTCTTATAAGTACGTATATATATATATATGTATGTATCGATAAAATGTATGTGTGTATATATATAGAGAGATAAAATGTATGTGTGTGTGTATATATATATAGAGAGAGAGAGATAGATAAAATGTATGTTTATATATATAATGTGTGTATGTATGTGTGTGTGTATATATATATATATATATACATACCGTTTTTAACATATTTAAGAATCCCCTAATTTTGGGGGTTTAAAACTTTAAAAAGCGTTTGTAAGGGAATATAATACTATCCATGTATAAGAAACACCCATATTTTATAAACCTAATTTTTGACAAAAAAGGGTTACTTATACACATTAAAATATGGTATAAAATATATATTCATCTATGTGTGCATGTATATACAAATAAATAGATAATAAATAAATATATATATATACAAACATATACATTCACTATATATATAGGGAAAGTTTACGAAAAAAAACAAAAGACGAAGACAGGTGGTGTACAAAACAAACAGATGTATTAGTATAGCGCTCAGGAATAGAAAAAGTATTTTATGTTTCGAACCTACGCTCTTCTACAGAAAGGTACACAGAAGAAACAAGGAGAGAAAAAATGTGTGTAGTGGCTAACGATCTATCATGGCATCTGATCTGCGTATTATATATAATATATATATATATATATATATATATATATAATATATATATACACACAAGCAATACGCATGTAGGTGTAGTTAAAGTATAAATTTAAAACAAAAAAACAAAACAAGCAAAAAAATTTAAACATTTTTTTGTCCCACCCCTATCTGTCTG
>NW_021823863.1:2500-7500 GCF_006345805.1 Octopus sinensis | reverse complement strand
TTCCGCCGAGGTCGACTTTGCCTTTCATCCTTTCGGGGTCGATAAATAAAAGTACCAGTTTCGCACTGGGGTCGATGCAATCTACTTAATCCCATTGTCTGTCCTTGTTTGTCCCCTCTATGTTTAGCCCCTTGGGGGCAATAAAGAAATATATTTGCTGTAGCCCATCTTTTACACCAGGACAAAACAATGTACATGATAACACTTCCAATCAGTTAAGATCAGACGCCATGAGAGCCAGTGACCTGGTATTCCATCAAGGTATGAATGGTATTTTATTATTATCAATCATTACTATGATTTCGTCTGCCACTACGTCCTGAATTCAAATTCCGCCGAGTTTGACTTTCATCCTTTCAGAATCAATTAAATAAGTACCAGTTACGAATTGGGGTCGATGTAATCGGCTAGCCCCCTTCATCAAAAAATTTTCAAGGCCTTGTGCCTAGAATAGAAATAATAATAATAACTATAATAATAATAATAATAATAATAATATTATTATTATTATTATTATTATTATCATTATTAAGGACGTGGACGATAGAATATGGAACACGTAGCTGCCACATGGAGCGACAAAAAATAATAATAACGCAAAAAATATTTTTTTTTAAAATTTGGCATCGATTTTATGGTTCCATATTATTGTGCCAAAATTAAAAATTCAGTTTTTCTTTTTTCACCTTTTCTTTCTTTTAAATTAAATGCACACACACACACACACACAAACCTAACTCTGCAATTTCTTAAGACTGAATCAGTCAAAATTTTAGAAAAACAAAACAAAATAATTACGAAAAATATATTTTTTTTTAAATTGAAAGAAAATAATATAATTTTTTTTTTGTTTTTTTTAAATATATGAACAGATGTGACATTTTGTGACAGCAATCGCTTTCAGAAAATGCGAAAATACGAGAAAGAAGAAAAAAGCTGAACAAGGCTACACTATCTTTTAATAATATGGGTACTTAACAAGGAACTAAAGGTAGACAGCGTGTCGCCCGAGATGGAGTAAATCTCTCTGATGAGCATAACGCACGGTCGAGTTTCTGCACGCCGCTTATGCGCGGTGAGGATCGCTCCACATTCTTGACAAGCGTGCGAATACATATGTACACATACGCACAGATAGACGCATATAAATGCCTCTGTATGTGTGTGTTGTGTGTGTGTGTGGTGTGTGTGTGTGTACAGTTTTGGCCAAATGTTTGGAACACTTAAAATAATTAAAATTATTATGCCCAATATACGCTGCGACCATTCATAGGCACAGGTGTGGTAGGTAGCTTGCTTACCAACCACATGGTTCCGGGTTCAGTCCCACTACGTGGCACCTTGGGTAAGTAAGTGTCTTCTACTATAGCCTCGAGCCGACCAAAGCCTTGTGAGTAGATTTTGCAGATGGAAACTGAAAGAAGCTTGTCGTGTATGTATGTATGTATATATATATATATATATATATATATTATATATATTATATATATATAGATATATATATATTATAAATAGATGAGTGTATTTTTACCTTGTTAACAATTAACACGGAAAAAAATATATATATAGTTACCAGGGCAGCAAAAATCTGATTACACCTGCGTTAACTCCATTTTTTATTCATATTATATATATATATATATATATATATCCCGAAAGAGATCAAAGAGGAACAGGATCCCATCAACTTTAAACGGAGTCTGGATAGATTCCTTCAAGGAATACCAGATAAGCCACCCATAATTGGATACAACTCACCCAACAAGAACTCACTACACGAATGGACCATAAACAAAACTTGACTTAAACAGGATTCAAATAATCCTATCAGGTGGTGCTATTAAGTTAGACATGGCCTGGACCAATCATTGGTCGAAACATATCTAAGTTTATATATATATATATATATTTATGGAAACCGGTTTACCGGTTTCCTTGGCGTATAGATTCCCCACCTGGACGGGACGCCGGTCCGTCGCAGGTGAGTTACAAGATGCAGGAGGAAAGAGTGAGAGAAAGTTGTGGCGAAAGAGTCAGCAGAAGTTTCACCATTACCTTCTGCCGGAGCCGCGTGGAGCTTAGGTGTTTTCGCTCATAAACACACGTAACGCCCGGTCTGAGATTCGAACCCGTGATCCCTCGACCACGAGTCCGCTGCTCTAACCACTAGGCCATGTGCCTCCACTTTCTACGGGTAAAATGAACATTTTTTTTATTTTCGCCTACCGCACACATCTTTGCCTCTATAATTCAGTAAAGCTTTATCTAGCATTATACAGTTACCGGCTGCTATTTCTAGCAAACATCAGTCCTTTGTTGTGCCACTATTTCCTATATATATATGTATATCTTTTACTCTTTTATTAGTTTCAGTCATTTGACTGCGGCCATGCTGGAGCACCGCCTTTAGTCGATCAAATCGACCCCGGGACTTATTCTTTTGTAAGACCAGTACTTATTCTATCGGTCTCTTTTGCCGAACCGCTAAGTAACGGGGACATAAATACACCAGCATCGGTTGTCAAGCAATGCTAGGAGGACAAACACAGACACACAAACATATATATATATATACATACGACGGGCTTCTTTCCGTTTCCGTCTACCAAATCCACTCACAAGGCTTTGGTCGGCCAGAGGCTACAGCAGAAGACACTTGCCCAAGGTGCCACGCAGTGGGACTGAACCCGGAACCATGTGGCTGGTAAACAAGTTACTTACCACACAGCCACTCCTACGCCTATAATATATATATATATATATATATATATATAATATTATATATATATATATATATATATATATGTATGTCTGTATGTATGTCTGTATGTATGTATACACATGCACACACACAAGTTGCCACACAGTCTGTCTACCAAATCACTCAAACATATTCGTCGGTCTGGGGGACCATAGAAGTAAGAAGCCAAGGTGCCGTGCAGTGGGATCGAACCTGAATCCTTGTGGCCGCAAAGTGACCTTATTAACCACTGCTTAGAGGCTGCATCTTCAGCGTGTGATGTGTACTTTATCCGCGGGTTTCAATTAACGTGTCTATGTGTATGTGACTGTACTCATGTATGTGTATGTGTGTGTTTATAACTGTGTATATATATATGCAGCTCTGTTTGCGTACGGTGTATATTTGTGTGTAGATGTGTAAAATATTTCATTATATATATATGTGTGTGTGTGTGCATATACACATACAGACGTGTTATATATATATGCATTTACACAAACACACGTGTTATATATATATAACCATATATATATATATGCATATGCACAAAACCACGTGTTATATATATATGCAATACACCAAACACACACACACATATATATTATGTATATATATATATATATAATATATATATATATTATATATATATATATATATATATGTGCATATATATATATATGTGTGTGTGTGTTTATGGACGTGTATGTGTGTGTGATATCTGTCAGTATGTCACTGGAAGAGAAATGGGTACGGGAGGTGGATTCGAAACCGGCAAGTTCCAACTTAAATACGGTAATTGGGGGATTAGTCACATCCTGCGGTTAATAACAGTACAGAATGTGGTATGGCGTGGCGTGGTGCGGTGTGGTGTTATGGTAGTGCATGGCAGAATGTCGGTGTATGTCGTTCTTTAGATCTTGATCGTTATTGATTGAATTAAAACAGGTCTGTGATTAGAGCAGGTTCCCGGACGAGTTATGTTTAATAAAAAAATAAATATATTGTTTACCTGGGTTTTAACATTATCTCCTTCGAAATAGTTACCTTGCGTGGCGATACCTGCCACTTTTGGAATATGGTCCGGACGCCGTTTTCCGTAAGCGAGTCGAAGACCTTCTGCGATTCGCTCAGGATCTTGATAACGATGTTGAAACGGTGACCTTTGGGTTGAATTTTCATCTTGGAGAAGACATGGAAGACTACAGTGGAGAAATCTGGTGGCAGAATCGTTAGCATGCCGGACGAAATGCTTAGCGGTATTTCGTCTGCGGCTACGTTCTGAGTTCAAATTCCGTCGAGGTCGACTTTGCCTTTCATCCTTTCGGGGTCGATAAATTAAGTACCAGTTACGCACTTAATCCGTTTGTCTGTCCTTGTTTGTTCCCTCTGTGTTTAGCCCATTGTGGGTAGTAAAGAAATAGGTATTTCGTTTCCCGTTACGTTCTGAGTACAAATTCTGCCGAGGTCGACTTTTATCCTTTCGGGTTCGATATATTAACTACAAGTTACGCACTGGGGTCGATGTAATCGACTTAATCCCTTTGTCTGTCCTTGTTTGTCCTCTCTGTGTTTAGCCCCTTGTAGATAGTCATGAAATAGGTACTTCGTCTGCCATTACGTTCTGAGTTCAAATTCCGCCGAGGTCGACTTTGCCTTTCATCCTTTCGGGATCGATAAATTAAGTACCAGTTACGCACTGGGGTCGATATAATCGACTGAATCCATTTGTCTGTCCTTGTGGACAGTAAAGAAATAAGATGCTGAATCTGGTGAATAGGGCAGATGCAGGAGCGATACCATGTTGTTTTCGGTGAGGAGATCTTGGAGTCAAAGTACATTGTCCTCGTGAAGAACCCAATCCTCCAAGCTCCACAGATCCGGTTGCTTTCACCGAATGTCCTCAAACGCTTCACAACATCGAACTAGGACTCTCGTTTGACGGTCTGACCCTGGGGGATGAATTCTCGATGCACAATATCGTATTTTCGGTGATGAGGAATAAGTATTAGGCTTACAAATAATAAGTCCTGGGGTCGATTTGCTCGATTAAAGGCGGTGCAACAGCATGGCCACAGTCAAATGACTGAAACAAGTAAAAGAGTAAAAGAGTAAAACTTGTGAAGTAAATACAGCAAAGTCACTCGGCGCATTGCTTCACGAAGGTCAACACGCCATTGGTCAGTTGGAGCATAGTGTCACGTGACAGTAGGTGCTGGCTGCCGGAGCCTACTATTGAGTATTTAAAGGAGAATTTGGA
>NW_021823862.1:12500-20000 GCF_006345805.1 Octopus sinensis | reverse complement strand
AATCTTGGTAGAAATATTCATCCATTCATAACCTTAGCTTTGATTTTGGTATAATTCACATCCCAGTTTTACACTAACAGAGTGAGTTATAATAGATTATATACAATAACAAGTGGGGGAATTTATCTATTATATCTGAATAAATATATTGAATATACACACACATACACACACACACACACACACCACACACACACACACACACAAATATATTATATATATATAGATATATATATATGAATGTTTCCTTTTGAAACCATGCCAGGCTCATAAGGGCCAGTTTTCCGTTTTCAATGGTGCATAAATTCTCCTCCCGAACAGGATACCGATCCGTTCCAGGATTACTCATTTTTGCCAGCTGAGTGGACTGGAACAACCTGAAATGAAGTGTTTTGCTCAGGAACACAACACACCACCCGGTCCAGGAATCGAAACCACAATCTTATAAGTATAAATCCTGCACCTTAACCACTAAGTCACGCGCCTCCACACACACCACACACACACACATACATACACATATATAAAGAATATGAGGAGTTAAATTCACTGGTGATCTAAACTAATAGGTACGCTGCGTAAGTGGTGTAATTTGTCATCCTTTAGGTTCTAAGATCACAACTGAGGCTGGAGCCTGGGATCAGAACCTAGGTAGGATGGGACAACAAAAACAAAAATGACCTAAGATACTCGTCCTGCTTTGGTTTTGCTTTGCATTTCCTCAATATTTATATCTTATCTCTCGGTCTATCTATCTATATCTATTATCTATCTAATCTATCTATGCTCTATCTATCTATCTATCTATCTATCTATCTATCTATCTATCTCTATCTATCTTCTGTCTGTATGTCTGTCTGTCTGTGGTCTGTCTGTCTGTCCGTATGTCTGTCTATCTATCTATCCGTACACACACATACACAATACTTCATAATTGAAAAGCTACGTTTGTCTCAATGATCTGTCGTTGGAAAAATCGGAGAATTTCCATTATAATATATTTAAAAAATACTCTACATTTCTATTGAGTCCTTTCATTTATTGTTTCTGCTGAATCAACAGAGATTTATATATATATAAATTCTTACAATTATGAGTATAATTATAATAATAATAGTCAACAACTCATGGAGGTAACTCGTTGTTGAGTATTGATATCTGGGAGATTTTCTTATGGTAGAGAAATAGCTAGTTTTGGCTGCTATTTCTAAATTTCGGTATGTGGTGAATCAAATTTTTTGCTGAAACCTAATTATAATTATACTCATAATTATAAGAATGATTATATATATATATATATATATACATATATATATATAGGTATGGCATCGGTCGGAATTTCTGGATTTGACGCTTTGACTGCTACTTATGTGGCTTTAATAATTTCCATAACAGACAAATGTGTATATGTTGGGGTTTCAAGATAGATTATTGTAGTTATGGCGGGACACTAATGAGGTGAATTGAATTACTTGATTGCATAATATTATGTATTTCGGCATTTTAAGGAAACATGCGTGTGTCCTATAAAGTTTTTAAAACCACAGCTGTTTTCTGCTTATTTTCGAAAATGTATATACATATATGTGTATGTGTGTATGTGTGTGTGTGTACGTCTCTCTCTCACTTTCGCTCTATCGCTCCCTCTTTCTCTCTCTTGCTCCCTCTTTCTCTCTCTCTCTATCTCTATTCGTGTTGTATGAAGTTCAACAAGTTGTATCACACTCAACCAGGTAAGAGAGTAAAGATATTATTAACAAGAACCACACAGAAAAAGCGCTTTCTGAAAACACCTTTAGTTCTATCGATACTAACCTCAGGATGGGATTTTAAGTGTTTCCTCAGACCTAAGATCTAATTTGTACAAGATCTAAAAATGTAAAATATATTAATAATCCCTCTTTCCACCCACCTATTAGATTTAAGTATTTAATTTCTAGAACTAGCTGTAGAATCACGTATCTTTCTTCATCTGGTGGTATATTTGAAAAGGTACCCTGGGAAAAGACATACACACTCACTTTCAACATTAATCAGGAGACTCAATGACATGGACAACAAGAACAAGATCTAATGGAAGATCCTTTATAAGATAACACCAAAGATCTATTCCTTATGCTTATTTGAAGAGAACCTTGAGGGACTGTATAAATACTAAGAGTGAAACTTTCTCATCGTGTCCGCATTTTATAAGTATATCTTAGCGGGAGTTAAAGCTCAACAACCAGATCCCAAACCATTCCATTTTTGCATTGCGAAATTTTCGCTTCAACTCTGTCTTTCCAAACAGCGCATGCTTATTTAATTCTGGTTTACCTCAAACGCACTTACTAAATAACTTTGCTGATATTACCAGCCTGAAACTTGTTCTAACCTGTCATTCTTCAGGTCTGATCAAAACAGATTATTTTGTTCTTCCTTATTATATACAGAGAAAGAGAGAGAGAGAGAGAGAAGGGGACAGGGAAAGAGAAACAGACAGAGAATCAGAGAGAGAGAGCAAGAAAAAGTCGATCCCAGTACTGGAATGAAATTTCATCGATCGACATAAAAAAGATGAAAAGCGAATTTGAACTCGGTGCGCAGAAAAGCAGAACAGATACGACAGAGCAATCTTTGTGACGTAGTAACTGCTAGGCCAATTCATTGAGATTTGTATTATTGTGCTGCGTGTCTAGAAAGGTACAATAAAGAGCAGAAATAATGGATTTGTCATTGGTAAATAGGCAAACTGTGATTGTTGAATCTATAGAAATGTGATGATAATCTGGTGGGAAACTATAAAAGATGCGATGTAATGAAATTTACTGAAATTAGGGGAGATAATGTTGGTTCACGACTGTATTGGTTAGACATCGGCTGCAAGTGCTGACGATGATAATGATGTTGAAGAAGAAGAAGAAGAAGAAGAAGAAGAAGAAGAAGAAGAAGAAGAAGAAGAAGAAGAAGAAGAAGAAGAAGAAGAAGAAGAAGAAGAAGAAGAACAAGAAGAAGAAGAAGAAGAAGAAGAAGAAGAAGGAGAAGAAGAAGAAGAGGTGGAGGAAGGGGGAGAAAAAGAGGTTATGTTGTTGACCAATGGCGATGGACGAAGCGAACATTTCGGTTAACCTGGTTTAGAAAGCTTTTTTCCACATCTATATAAGTTCGAAAAGAATTCACTCTCTCTCTCTCTCTCTCTCTCTTCTCTCTCTCTCTTATATAAATATATATATATAATATATATATATATTATTATATATATATATATATATATATATATATATATATATATATATATATATATATATACATATATATATATATATATATATATATATATATATCATATATAATAATATAATATAACTTTATATATATATATATTTGTACACACATATATGTGTATGTATATATATACACATATATATGTGTATGTATATATACATATATATATATATATATGCATAAATATACTTTACATCTATCTATCTATCTATACTCTTCTATATATTATGTGTGTTGTGTGTGTGTGTGTGTGTGTGTGTGTGTGTGTGTGTGTGTGTTGTGTGGTGTGTGTAATCCAAGGATCATACACACATGTATAACACACACGTATGCTGCATATAAGAGCTGCCTGGGTTTTTAAGGTTGATCAACACATCCAATTCAACAAGCCCTGTTTAGAAAACCACAAAGATAAATAAGAATATCCGAGTCAACAAGGTTTGGTTTAATGGATCTGTCGCTATTAATAATAAATAAAACTTTGTTACGTTCTATTAATTTCAACAGAAATGAATAATGCATTTATTTATACATACGTTTATACATGTAGATGTATTTGTGTGTCTGTATGTGTGTAAGTATGTATTCGTGATTGTACGTACCTATGAGCGTCAGAGATTCTGAGATACAAAGCTACATTTTTGGAATAGAGATAAAAAATGATCTCAAAATTTCATAAGAAAATTCTTGCATATATTCACCGTTCGAGTTACAGATTGTAATTATGTGCAAATTTGCTCGTTTTTCTGACAACTCCAACTTATCTATATTACATGCATTTACTCAAAAGGCCAATTCGGTAGGCATAAGACATGCAGTTAGGTATATTTGTCTTCCTTTACCCTTGACTGATACTAAAATTCGTGTTGTATGTCTCAGCCTAAAACATCAATGTACTTGTATGATCTTTGCGACGCGGGAGTCTCCAAAGTATACTGTTTCATACAGCCAAAAGCTCAGCACCTATATATCACGCGCTGATGGGCAGGGGAAGGTGATGAACCTCATTCGTATTTTGAATTCAGCGGCACTAACACTGAATATGATCTGTCTGATACCGTTAGGTGGAGAGATATATTCAATTCTTCCAGTACCTTCGAATTTAATATTTAATATTAATATTGTTGGAGTCCCATGGTGATGAACGAAAATGGTTGGGTAAAGTATAATTCTATATTCTTTATACCGATCTAATTCCGAAACGCGCGTACATGGGTGGCCAGATATGGATTAATTTTCGTTATTTTTCCTCTCTGCTTGCGTAGATTGTTTTCAAGTATTTTGGTTTTTCTGGGAGTCCCTTTTTAAAGTAGAAGAAATAGCTAAGGTTTTTTGACTGCTATTTCTAAACTTCGGTATGTGATAAAGCAAATCTTTGCTGAACCCTAATTATAAAGTATTACTTAAGCTTACCGTGAAATGGTCTTTTTTCATGCCGAATTCTACTTGGTGAAATTATTGATTACTTCTTAATTAATTAATTTTACCCTTTGTTATTATATCTATATATATATATATATGTTATTTTATTTTATTGAAAACGATCCTGATTCTCCATGGCTATGTGTAACCAGAAATATCTTTGCCAACAAACCAAGCAATTGCAACAGTGGATCCGTCAGTGGCGTATTATCTGCCATTACAACTCGTCTACATCCCATCCGCCATACAGCCACACCTAATAACTTCCCTCTGTGCGATCTGTTTAAGCACAAGTTTGGGGAAGAAAAACTTGACGCAGAAGATGTGGAAATGGTTGTGAAGAAGACGCTACGACAGTGCACACGAGAACCCTTTCGAAGAGGATACAAACGTTGAGTTCAACGATGGTGCAAATATGTGCCTATGATGAGTCGTTATTTTGTTTAGGGAAGGGTTACGATTTAAACAATCTTTACCAATAAAAACATTATGCCCATATTTGCATTACTTTCGAGAGGGGAGGACAACCAGAGTACATGTGCGTACATGCCTGCATACATACGTACATGCATACATACATACATACATGCATACATACATGCATACATACATACATAAATACATGCATACATACGTACATACAGACATATATGCATACATATATACATACATACATGCATACATGCATACTTACATACATACATGCATACATACATTCATGCATACATACATACGTACATACATAAATACATGCATACATACATACATACGTACGTATATACATACATACGTACATGCATACATACATGCATACATACATACATACGTAAATACATACATACATGCATACATATATATGTGTGAGTTAGTGTTTGTGTATTTGTGTGCGTGTCTGTGTGTGTGTGTATGCTATTTTATTAAAAGCGGAAAAACTTCACAAACTGTTACACAGAATTTCACGTGACCGTTCATCAAACAGTTATGTTTGACGAAAGATCACATAAAACTGAATAACATTTTGTAAGGCTTGCTTCGTCTTTAGTAGTGTAGTGTATTACTCTGCCTTTCGTATTCGAGTACTATTGTGCGTTCGTTGTTTATTTTTTCGTTTATGTATATTTGCCTTTGTTTGTGAACCGATTGTTTGAATCCTTTGTACATGTTTGTGACTGTTTGTATGCATGTGTTTGTGTGTGTATGTCTGTGTGTGTGTGTGTTAGTATCTGTGTAGTGACGTGTGTTTGTGTTGTTAATTGCTTGTAATCTGTTAAAAATCATTTAGATTTAGAATTGCTCTTAAAAATACGCCTAAAACGTTCTCTGATGTTGCTAATTGAATTTAGTTTGCGGTCCACATTACAGTATCTGTGTATTAATGGATTATATTTTTGTTTTAAGAAGGTTTTTTTTTACTCACTCAATAAAACGTAGTTCCTTTTACGGGTAATTATGTGCGACAAACGTTTTCAATTTGATATTAGAAAGAATGGAGAAAAAAAGAATTTTCTAAATAAACAAAAGATGATAATGGCGGTAGCTGTAAAAATCGCTTCCGGCTGTCTGCTACTTGTAGATTATGGAAAAAGCGGAAGTGAAGTAGAGAAAAACGGAAGTTGTTGACAATAAGATGGAGGGCAAAGAATGAAAGATAACTTTACGAGGTCCATATATTTTCTTCTTTTTTTTCTATACTTTATCATTTTTTCTGGATTTTGTATTTAAATATTATATTTTAATTTAACGAAGAAAAAATAAACTTAGACGTAAATAGTTTTTGTTAGGTGCGTCTTCATTTTCTGATTGATTTTCATTGTTTTAAGTTGTCGCTTGCTCACGGTTTAGTCATCTTTAAAGAGAAAAAGAATAATTGTAGTTGAAGCTAAAATATTTCTGTGACAATAAGAGCTAAAAATGCATTTCAATTTAAGGCTAAATTTTTTTGTCTTGTAAAAAAATAAATATCATTGTATAAGCAGCGGCAGCTGTAGTAGTTTTGAAATGGCAGAATTGTTAGTGCATCGGAAAAAGTGCCTTGCGGTATTTACTCTGTTTCTTTAGCTTCTCATTTCCAGTCATGACGAGGTCAACTCTGCCGTTCCTCATTCCGAGGCTGACTTAATGAAGTGCTACTTATGTGCTGGGATCGATGGTCTCCATTCACCAAACAACCTCCAGTCAAAATTGGTGGCCTTCTATCAGAACCTGAAAACTGGCGGCGAGCTGGCAGAAACGTTAGCACGCCGGGCGAAATGCGTAGCCGTATTTCGTCTGTCGTTACGTTCTGAGTTCAAATTCCGCCGGGGTCGACTTTGCCTTTCATCCTTTCGGGGTCGATTAAATAAGTACCAGTTACGCACTGGGGTCGATGTAATTGACTTAATACCTATGTCTGTCCTTGTCTGTACCCTCTGTGTTTAGCCCCTTATGGGTAATAAAGAAATAGGTAGTAGTAGTAGTAGTAGTAGTAGTAGTAGTTGGAGTGGCGGAGTTAGTGGTACTCGGAATTAATGGAGGAGGAGGAGCAGCGGGAGGAGTGAAAGAAGAGCGAGTGAAAACTTTTATGATGAGGAAAGGAATATTGTAATGCTGATGACGATGGTGCTGACGACGACGAATTCAAAGATAATGAGGACGGCGGCGATGGTGGAGGTGCCGACGAAAACAATAACACTGCAAGAAGATGAAAAAGAAGGAGAGAATCAGAGGCGGAAGAGGAAAAGGAATTACTAAGAGTAGCAGTCGTAGTAGTAACAATAAATGACAAAAAATGTCTAAGTAGTTGACAAAAGAAAATGAAATGACAACTAATTCAAT
>NW_021823862.1:0-7500 GCF_006345805.1 Octopus sinensis | reverse complement strand
TGCAAACAACGAATCGTATCATAGTTCCGAATCGTATCATTCAAGCTGTTATTCAATCGCACAAGAGACTGCGTTACTCTATCATTCAAATACTATTATTGACTCATTCAATTGTGTAATAACACATATCAGTCAAATGCATGACTATATTAATCTCACGTAATGTCGTATCATTCAAGTTCTGATTCTTCTGCCACTCAGATATAATATTGTAACAATCAGATTGTGTTTGCTATCCTTCAAGCTGTCACTGCATCAACAAATTGCGCTAATCCATCATTCTTTTGCGTTATTATTTTTAATCGGTTTTGTTTTGTATCCTTCAAATTTATCAATACACCGCAATCTCTCGGCTATCTTGGGTGTTACGTTCTAAAACCCTCTGTGATAGGTGAAAATCCGCGCAGTAGAAACAGTACTGTATATTTTTTTGCTTATTTTTGTAACTTGTATATATTTATTTTATTATAAATTCAAAACAAAACCACGAGGGAATTGACGTAAGCTTAAATAATGAACCGCGATAGATGAACCGCGATATGGCGAGGGAATACTGCATTTGGTAAATTGTTTTCAGATACCACTTAAATAAATCCAAGGCTATCAAATATGCTACTGTATTATTTAAAATGTATTTTTGAGGCATTGAAACTCTCAAAATAGTTTGTAACTAAAAAACGTGTTAATATATTGAATTTGTGTGGACATAGACTTAAGCATGGCTGCATGGTTAACGAGCTCGCATTGCAACCATGTGGTATTGTGTTCAGTCCTACAGCATGGCATATTGGCGAAATGTCTTCTACAATAGCTCCCGGACAGACAAATACTTTGTGGGTGAATTTGGTACACGGAACCTGTGTGGAAGTCTGTCCTATATGTATGTATGTATGTATTTATGTATGTATTTATGTATGTATGTATGTCTATGTATGTGTGTGTCTGTGTGTGTGTGGGTATATGCATGTGTCTTTGTGTCTGTGTTTGTCCCACCGCACCGCTAGACAACAGGTGCTATTTTGTTTACATCACCTTAACTTAATGCACCAGTAACAAATAAAAAAGAAGATACAATAGGCATCACTTTAAACGTACTGCGGTCAATTCATTTTACTTAAACCCCCCACAGGGTGGTGCCCCAGCATGGTCGCTGTCCAATAATTGAAACAAGTAAATGTAAAGACATATTCTCATTCGGAAAAACTTTCTAATGTCTTTCTCGCATGACGCAATGGCTAGAAACGTCAGGCACAGCGTGAAGGACATTAGAAAATCAGAACTAAATGGAGAAGGTCGAACGCCATTGCATTTCGGTTAAATATTGGGTTGTCCGGATAGTTCGTGCTGATTTTTAAAGGAAAATAAAAGGTCAATAAATACTTGTCATTACATTTTTATTCAACCAAGTATGAACCATTTTGTTGCACAATGCGTCTCCATCTTTCCTTTAACTTGAAAATACCCTCTTCTCAGAATTGAGGTGGTTTCATGGCAAAGAATTCATCAAGGTATGTTTTTACGTCATCCAAGGAATTGAAATTTTTTACAGTTAAAACTAATCTGCAGGGACCTGAATAAGTGGAAATCCGAAGGAGCAACATCTGGTGAATATGCAGGATAGGGTAACACATCCCAGCCGAGCTGCATCAAGTGCCGAAAATGAACTTTCTTATCTTCCATTTTAAAAGGTTACAGAATTAATACAGGTTATAGGAACATAAACCTTCTTCAAAGAAAAGATAGCTTAAACTGTGCTCTAAATGGAGGTGTGGTGAAATCCTATTTTATGGACTCAACCATGTTCTAAAATAAGTCGAAAGGTAAGCTGCTATAAATCGGCACGAACTTTCAGGACAACCCAATACTTGCAATATACACGATTCCAGTTTGAAGTAACGGGAAGACATGGCAATGTTTAACCCTTTAGTATTCGGATTAATTTATAAAATGTGATTCTTATTCACATTGCTTTTAATCAATTTTGCCTTATCTTGTAGCTTTGAGGTTTTGATGATGTCATTGTTTATTTTTCAGAATAACGCTTTAGAGTAGGTACGAGAGACCAGGTCTGCCATGCTTCAACATAAAGCGTGTAGAATATTTGATCCTGATATGGCCGTTTTAAATTCTAAAGGGTTAAGGAATTTCGAAAACATTTCTAAGTCTTCTCTACGCCGACGATTACAGAATGTTGTATACATATTTCTTTAGCAATATTTTCGTAACATCTTCGGCGACAATAAAAGAGAATAAGCTTTGATGATGAGTTCAGAATAACGGAGAAACATGTCTTGGGTTTTATTCTCAACCTGTAAATGAATAATAGTTTGAAATTTTGGCGCATGGCCTACAATTTTGGGAAGGGCGGATGTTTATTACATAGACCCAAGTGTACGCACTTAATAGACTGTGGAATGGTTAAACCCAAAGCCGAGATTAGCTGAATTTAAACTCAGAACGCAATGAGTTAGAAGTAATAGCACTAAGGGTTTTGACCGTCGCTCTACCGGTTCTTCTATCCCGATGACGTTTGTAGATAAGTAATGGAAATCGTATTAGACATTGTCTACTATAGTCTTTCATGCAAATAATGTGCTTGGGGAATTATATTGTTCGACAATACTACTTCTCTCCGCTAACAAGCATATTTCTGCAGACAAAGTAATCGGATTTGCTGATGAGGTCACAATAAGGACAAAACTTGCGAAGTACTATCATGCTTTGTATGTTAAAAAATTATATATGCTCATACATATATGTATGCATGTATGCATGTACGTACGTATGTATGTATGTATGTATGTATGTATGTATGTATGTATGTATGTATGTATGTATGTATATATATACATGTATATTAATGTATATATAACCACTCATACACTCACACACACATATATATATTTGCGTGTCTATATATTTGTGTATGTGTGAGTGTATGTATATAAATATGTGTGGCCGTGTGTTTGTGTGTATACACACATATATATATAATATATATATATATATATATATATATACCTATGCGTAAATATGCCTGTATATGTACATGCACCTCGAATACATACATGCATATATATATGTATATGTGTATAATATCTATATATATATATATATATATTACATATATATATACACGTGTGTGTGTATATAATATATACATACATACATACATAACAATACATACACACATTCATACACACAGAATATATATATATATGTGTGTGTGTGTTGAGTGTGTGTGTGTGTGTGTGTGTCTGTGTGTGTTCGCACATATATATATATATATATATATATAATATATATATATAATATCATCATAATCGTATCAGTCGTGTTCTTGCATTTAAGTTTTAACAAGGCGAATTACAAACACTCGAAATAAACAGACAGTTAGTTATCTCAAATTCGAAGAACAAAAACCATAATAAATGAATAAATAATTATATATACAAAAAATAAATAAATGACTGAAAATGAATAAGGCACTTCTATATCTGAGACGCCGTTAATCGCTGCGAAAATATCTTCCTTTTAATACGCTGTAATTGTTTTAAATGGAGAAAATCACAAGCAGAAGACACCGAAGGAATTGGCGGAGAAGAAGTAATGTGTAGTCGGGTTGGGGTGGCGGATGGAGTGGGCGATATTTAAGATGTTCCAATCAACTTATTAAAGACATGCTGAGATTTTTTTCACCTGAAAATTAATCACTTATATGTATGTATGTATGTGCTTACGTGTATATGTATGTGATATTGCATATAGGTATGAATGGCTGGCTTGATGGAGGTAGGTATGCATTTATGTATACCTATATGTAAAGGTGAATATATATATATGTTTGTGTGTGTGTATATAATATATATGCATTATAATATATAATAATAGATATGTAGATATATACATATTCTATATATATATATATATACATACATATATATTAATATTACATATATATATATATATATATATATTATATATATATATATATATATATTATATATATATTATATATATATATATAGCTACATATGTTTGCTTCGATGTTTGAAATATTAACGTTCAAAGTAATGTTTTCTCGAATACACGTGAATAATTATTTTATAGTAGTGTGTATATATATATATAATATTATATTTGTGATGCAGATATGTATGGATATATATATGTATGTAGATATATATATATGAATATGTATATATGTATGTACATATAATATATATATATATATATATATAATATATATATATATATATATATAATATATATATATATATATATATATACATATATAAATAAATATATGTATGTGTTTGTACGAGTATGAGCATATTTCTGTGGTGTACACGTATACATATGTTCATGTATACATACATATACATCACACTTTCATACAGACGTTACATACTGTAATACTTTAATGTATGCACTACAAATAAAAATGCATATATATATATATACATATAATACTATACATTCGTACATACCGACCTACAATATACACACATACATACACAAACACGTACACAGTAGCACACACGCACACACACAAACACACACACACACACACACACCACACACACACACACCACACACACACATATATATATATACACGTATGCATATACGTTTATACATACGTGTATACAAACATATATGTACCGCTGAATTATATACATCGTTTACGTTTTTTTCAGAGCCGTCGTCACAAAGCTGGTAATTATCTAAGCAACGAAAGCATAGGAAAGGAGATATAGAACTCTAGCTTGCAGCAATTATCGTCTTCTGCCGTGGAATGTTCGAAAAGAGGATTAGTTCCAAACAGAATATCAGGAACCACAACCAAACAAGACCAAAACGAAACAAAATAAAACGGAGAGAAACAGCAATTCAATATCTAAACAGATGCACAAATAAAGAAATAATGCGCTACAAAATGAAAGTTATATGTATAGACTTATATACATAAATGCGCGCGAGTATGAATGTGTGTGTGTGTGTGGCGGTGCGTGCTTGTGTGTGTATGTGTGTAGACAAATAAATATATAGATATTTGAATTAATAAGTAAATATGTAAACAGCGGAGCACGAAACAAACAACAAAGAAATATCGCTGGTTCCTGTCTTCATTTATATTTTTTAAGTAATATCTGTTTTATCTATGTATGTATATGTACGCGTGTGGTGTGTTACCTATCGGATAAGTATGGCTGTACACTGACACTCACAGTCGCGCATATATATATATATATATATTATATATATATATATATATATTATATATAATACATGCATAAGAATATATTTATTTAAAACATATGCACGTTTTGCGTTATATATTATATATATATGTTTAAAGAGACGGTCACAACGTAAAAATAGATAGGTGGATAGATACATAGGTCCGTATGATGTGAGTTGTTAGCGTGCGCGAGCTTGTGTGTTTGTGGCCTGGTTTATGTATCTGAAGTTGACAAATATCGAATTGTGAATGTTAGCACAAATATAGTCTTAATAAGGCCTTAAAAGTCATAATACCAATAGCAATGATAGTATTAAAATTAATAATAATAATAATAATAATAATAATAATAATAATAATAATAATAATAATAATAATAATAATATAATAATAATAATAATAGTAATATAATAATAATAATAATGATAATAATAATGATGATGATGATAATAATAATAATAATAAAATAATAATAATAATAATAATAATAATAATAATAATAATAATAATAATAATAATAATAATAACGATGATGATAATGATGAGTATGATGTTGATGATGATGATGACGGTCAATGTGTTGATGATAATGAGGATGATGATAATGAAGATGATCAAATAACACACCCTAGTGACTAAGGTGTAAAAATGACAACATATCAAATACAAGATAAAAATTATTTACTAAAATAATAGAAAATAAAAAACGATCAAATATTTAAAATATCGTAATAACATATCTGACACACATCGGTACTCCATAATATATCCATTACACACACACACACGCACACACACACACACACACACATATATATATATTATATATATATATATATACATACACATATATATATATATACGTAGAGAGAGAGAGAGAGAGAGAGAGAGAGAGCAGTTGTATACTCTCAATTGAATACCTGTCTAGACTTTGTAAACATATAATATATATATATATATATATATATATATACTTCACTGATCACCAAAATTAGAAATATTAATTTTCTAAATATCTCAGAGAGATATAAGCAGTGGTGGAACGATAGAGCAGTTGTATACTGTCAACCTAACGTGATAGTCCCATAAAGGGAATCACACTCACCGCTATTTAGTCCGAGGAATCATCAACGCTTCTGTCGGTCTTGACACATTTTCTGTAACCTTATGTTTACAAAGGGGAGACAAGCACCCCTAACAGCTAGGCCTGCAACCAGAGACATGTTTCCGAGTCTTGCAACCAGAACAATTTCTGAATGAATATACACAAGATTATTTTGATTCTCGCTGATTTTGTGTCATCACAATAAGATGATATTAGCTCGGCAGTGTTTATCATGCATCGACAAATATTTTGCTTACTGAATTATAAATACAGCTACAGTTTTAACTTATCTTCAGTGTACTAGCTGAGTCTCTAACTGAAGATGCAAAATGATGTTGAAACAGCGGTGTAAGAGAATCTACTATCTCACTAAAGTATGCGCATTTCTGACACATAGCTTCAAATTGTGAGGTGGTGCTCCAGTGCTCCAAGTAAGAAAAGCATCAGCGAAGAACATATTTACGTTCAAGTCTTCCGGGACGTGTTCATGAATGAAACCGTCACTGCTTTCATTGTTATTGTTTTGTATGCTTCTAATGATTTTATAATTGATGTAGCCTTCCCTGAGACTCCGATGTTCAATGCTACCAGAACAGTTTAAGAATATACACTTGCTTATTTTGATTCTTGGTGATTTTCTGTGCGAAAAATTAGATGATATTAGCTTGGCAGTGCTTATCATGTATCGATAAATAATTTGCTTATTGAATTATAAAAACAGCTGCAGTCCTAAATCATTCAGAGTTTTAGCAGTATCTCTAACTGAAGATACAAAATGATGTCTCAGAATCAGCTACGTCACTGAAGCACATAGCTTCAAAGAGTGGGGGTAGTGCTTCGTGAAAGAAATACATTGGCGAAGAGCATATTTTCGCTCAAGTTGTCCGGAACGTATTCACGAAATAAACCAATCATTGTTTTAATTCTCGTTGTTTTGCGTGCTTGGAATACTTTTATAATTGATATCATTGGTGTATTCTTTGAACGATCGTCTTAATCATCATGATCATGATCAGCATCATTATTGTCATCAACATTATCATCATCATTATCATTTTCATCATCATCATCATCATCATCATCATCATCATCATCATCATCATCATCATCATCACCATCATCATCATCACCAACATTATCATCATCACCA
>NW_021823861.1:0-20891 GCF_006345805.1 Octopus sinensis | reverse complement strand
ATATATAAAATACAAATATATATATATATATATATATATATATATAAAATACAAAATAATATATATATATATAAAAACAAATATATATAAAATACAAATATATATATATATAGAAGGAGCTTCCAGGACTAGGACTGTTTCATTCAAAAGAAATCATCAGGAAGTCCTGTAGAAGCTTCTTCTATACAATAAATTAACTTACTCTGCTATGTATTGAGTACCTTATTACTGTGGTTAACCCCGACTCAACCCGGGACCTACCATATATATATATATATATAAATAAATACAAATTATATATATATATATATTATATTATATATATATATATAAAATACAATATGTAATATATATATATATATATAAAATACATATATATATATATATATAAAATACAAATATATATATATTAATAATAAAAATATATATATATAAAAATACAAATATATACATATATATATATATATAAAATACAAATATATATATATATATATATATATAAAATACAAATAGATAATATATATATATATAAAATACAAATTATACATATATATATATATAAAATACAAATATATACATATATATATATATATATAAAATACAAATATATACATATATGTGATATGTCACAAATTACTCAGACTCGGCATAACAGGAAAAGTAGGTGAGTGGATACATGACTTCCTGAAGGACAGAAGCCAGATGGTTGCAGCCAATGGAGCCCTCTCGGGAAAGACACCAATAGCAAGCGGGGTGCCATAGGGCACAGTCTTGGGACCTTGCTGTTTTTGGTGGCGCTCTCTGACATGCCTTGGTAGCACAAACAACATCCCTCACTAGCTATGCTGATGACACAAAGGTAGCACAGGCAATCAAAAAACCCAGCTGATGCGACCTTTTACAACAAGATCTGGATGCCATATTCAAATGGGCTGAAGACAACAACATGCAATTTAATGCTGGTAATTTCAAGCCTTACAATATCAAGCTGTAAACACATATACATACAAAAATATACTGGTCCAGGAGGGATCGAAATCCCAGTATCGAAATCAATACGGGACCTGGGGATAGACATGAGTGACGATGCATCTTTTTCTTCACACATCGCGAAGGTGGCGACAATGTGCAGACGACTCACTGGCTGGATCCTGAGGACATTCCGGACAAGAGACTGCGAGACCATGTTGACACTATGGAGGACATTTGTCCTAAGCCGCCTGGACTACTGCTCCCAACTGTGGTCACCGCATAGTGTCAAACTAACCACAGAGCTTGAGACAATCCAAAGACATTTCACAAGAGGATTTCCACCATGAAGAAAAGAACTATTGGGAGAGGCTTAGGGAACTCAATTTGTACTCCTTGGAACGAAGACGAGAGAGATATGCAGTGATATACATATGGAAAATCTGGAGGACTAGCACCAAATTTTGGAATTGAGAGCTGTTCCAATCCCCGTACAGGACGTCACTGTGTGGTGCCAAAGGTCCCGTCTTCCACATCCAGGGTAAGGAGCAGATACTGTGATAGCCTGGGGTTCAGGGGCCCTCAGCTGTTCAACAAACTGCCAAGAAAACTGAGAGATCAACATGATGCGGATGTGGACATTTTCAAAAAAACATCTAGACAAGCTGCTTTCCGGGATCCCAGATGAACCCACTGCAAGGTACGAAGGTAACCTAAGGGCAGCAGCTACAAACTCTCTCTTAGATCAGTGGCCAGCCACGGCAAACTGGACTTAGAGAGGGTAGCAACAAGGGCGGTGCCCCAGCATGGCCTCAGCCGGATGGCTGAAACAAGTAAAAGAGTAAAAGAGTATATATATATATATATAAAATACCAATTATATATATATAAAATACAAATATATATATATAATAAAATACAAATATATACAATATATATATATTATATATATAAAATACAAATATATATATATATAAAATACAAATATATATATATATATATATATATATAATACAAATATATATATATATATATAAAATACAAAATATCATATATATATTATATATATATATATATATATATAAATATACAAATATATATATTTATATATATAAAATACAAATATATTATATATATATAATACAAATATATATATATATATATAAAATACAAATATATACATATATATATATATATAAAATACAAATATATATATTATATAATAAAATACAAATATATATATATATATATATATATATATAAAATACAAATATATATATATATATATATATATATATAAATACAAAATATATATATATATAAAATACAAATATATAATATATATATATATATATAAAATACAAATATATATATATATATATATATATATATATATAAAATACAAATATATATATAATATATAAAAATACAAATATATATATATATTAAAATACAAATATATAATATATATCTAAATATATATAATTATATTATATATAATATATATATATATATTATATATAAATACAAATATATATATATTATATATATAAATACAAATATATATATAGATATAAAATACAAATATATATATATATTATATATATATAAAAATACAAATATATATATATATATAAAATACCAATTATATTATATATATATATATAAAATACAAATAGATATATATATATATAAAATACAAAATATATATATATATATATATAAAAATACAATATATATATCTTATATAAAAATACAAATATATATATATATATATAAAATCCAAATATATATATATATATATATATAAATACAAATATATCTATATTATATATAAATACAAATATATATATATATATAAAAATACAAATATATATATATATATATATATAAATACAAATATATATATATGTATATATATATATGAAATCCAAATATATATATTATATATAATACAAGTATATATATATATATATATATAATACAAATATATAATATATATAATACAAATATATATATATATATATATATATATATAAATAACAAAATATAGATATATATATATATATAATAACATATATATATATATATATATAATATAAATATATATATATATATATATAACAAATATATATATATATATATAAATAAATATATATATATATAATATTAATATATATTATATATATATATTATAATACAAATATATATATATATATATAATACAAATATATATATATATATATACTACATATATATAATATATAATATATAATACAAATATATATATATATATATAATACAATATATATTATATATATAATACAATATATATATATATATATTAATACAAATATATATATATATAAACAATATATATATATATATATAATACAAATATATATATATAATATAATACAAATATAGATATATATATATATATAACTAATACAAATATATATATATATATATTAATACAAATATATATATATATATATAATACAAATATATATATATATATAACAAAATATATATATATATATAATACAAATATATATTATATAATATATATATATATAATATATAAACAAAATATATATATATATATTATAATACATAATCTATATATATTATTATATATATATAATACAAATATATATATATATATATATATATATATAAATACAAATATATATATATATATATATATATATATATATATAATACAAATATATATATATATATATATATATATATATAATACAAATATATATATATATATAATATATATATATATAATACAAATATATATATATATATATATATATATAATACAAATATATATATATATATATATATATATATATAATACAAATATATATATATATATATATATATATAATACAAATTATATATATATATATATATAATATATAATACATATATATATATATATATATATATAATACAAATATATATATATATATATTATATATAATACAAATATATATATATATATATATATAATATAATACAAATATTATATTATATTATTATTATAATACAAATATATATATATATATATATATATAAACAAATATATATATATATATATATAATACAAATATAATATATATATATATATATATCCAAAATAATATATATATATATATATTATATAAAATACAAATATATATATATAATATATATATATTATATAATACAAATATATATATTATATATTATATATAATAATACAAATATATATATATATATATATATATAATACAAATAATATATATATAATATATAATACAAATATATATATATAATACAAATATATATATATATAATACAATATATATATATATATATATATATTATATACACACACACCAATGAAAAGACAAAATTCTTTAACACGTCTTTAATAAAAAGTTACATGCGTTTTTGTGCCATCTGCATTTGCAACTCAATTTTATGCGAAAATTCTAAAAGAAATATGTTTGGTAAAATATGCGGTTTTAAGCATTGAAGAGGCAGGCTTGTATCAGTCATGGTATTGCATCGTGCGTTTATCGGACCTTGTTGTTATTAAAATATCGGGAGGATGCATCTGTTCGCTATATGCATATAAGTTGTGGAATGGTGAAATGATTCATCTCCGATCCTGACCGGATACATGATGTTGACAAGCCACAAAAATTATGAAACATCGATGAGTAGATGGGATTGAGAGTGAATTTTTTCGCTTGACCATCATGACTTTCAATCTTTTAATACTCGGTGCTTCGAGAGAGTATTCTCCACCATGCCAATTCGCAGCCTACTGGAAAATGCACGATGCATATGCCTTATGTACAGTTAATCTGTATGTAGCGTGCGTGCAGGCGTGTGTGTGTACGTGCGTGTGCACGTGTGTGTGTGTGTGCGTGCGTGCGTACATATATAGAATTGTATTAGCTTTTTACATTGGATGCTACAAGTGATATGGTGGAGATGATACGGACATTTGGTCGTTATTCTGTAGGGTCTGGCATCTGATGTGCAATTAAAATGCTAATGTCGCTGAAACATCAAACTCTGTACGATGCCAACTATGTACCGCCAACCTGTCTGTTTCACCTTTGCGGATCTTCTAATAAAAGACCTTATGTCGCTAGCATTAAAAAAACAACCACGTGACCTGAACTGACCAATGGAAGGTTAGAAACCATTAATTTCTTTTCATCTGCCTCCGTACATTTGATGACGTGTTTGTTTTCTAAGTCCACGAAACTTAGAAAGTAATGTGGAACTAAGTCAGATCGTTATTAAGCACACACACTTCGACGAAATTTCGACACAGTGATCATCAGTGGTACTGGTCGTACGAGGGGCCTTCAATAAGTAATGCCCCTGACCCACTTCCCATAGCAGTAGACCAACGAAACTTGGCACAGTTATTAGTCTTTTTCTACATAGGAACCACCCAGAGTTACGCATTTCTGCCATCGTTTGATGCAGCGCTGGAGACCGTTTTTGTAGAAGAACCCAGCTTGGTCCTCCAACCACGACGTGACTTTAGAAATCAAGACTACATCATCTGTGAAATGCTTTCCCTTCAAAAAAAACTTCATGGCTGGGAAGAGGTGAAAATCAGAGGGTGCAAGGTCAGGAGCGTAGGAGGAGTTCATAGCAGCACGCCTGTGCTTCTGATCTGGCGACACGCGAGTTGTGAACCGGAGCGTTGTCCTGCAGGAGGAGGATGCCTTTGCTGATCTTGCCCACCTCTTGATTTTGATAGCTTCTCATAATTTCCTCAAAAGTGAAGCATAATAGGCTCCTGTAATTGTGGTACCCTTTGCCAGGAAATCTGTCATCACTACTCCGTCCTGGTCCCAGAAGACTGAGCATGACCTTGCCAGCGGAGGGCTGCACCTTTGCCTTCTTTGGAGGAGGTGAGTCACGGTGCTTCCACTGCATTGACTCGACTTTGGTCTCTGAATCATAGTGATGGACCCAGGTTTCATCCTGTGTAATCAGTCTTTTGAAAAATTTTGACTCATCTTCTTGGCACATCTCCAAATTCATCCTCGAGCACTCAACGCATTCTTGCTTCTGGAAAGGTGTGAGCAACCTGGGAATCCATCTGGCAGACACCTTTTGCATATGCAAATGGTCATGAATGATAGTTTCCACAGACCCGGTACTAATCTTGACCTCATGGGCTATTTGGCGAATAGTTATGCATCGATCTTCCAAAATGGCAGCCTCAACTTGACGGACAGATGCCTCATCAATGGCAGAAGGGGGTGACCAGATCTGGGAGCTGTTTCCACAGAGTTCCGACCATGTTTGAATTCACGATGCCAGCGTTTTACAAGGTCATACGATGGGGCATCATCACCATAAGTTACTTTCATTTCATCAAAAGTCTCCTGTGGTGTGCGTCCTTTCAAATACAAAAACCGGATCACTGCTCGACACTCAACAGGCTCCATTTCACACTTGACTCAGTTCAAACACCTGTAAATCAGAAACCACAATTAGCTCAGAGCTGTAATTTGCCACTCAATCTATAGAGATATAAATAATTGCACATGCTTGATCAAACAACTGCAAGTGGGTCAGAGGCATTACTTATTGAACGTCCCTCGTAGATGTTGAAACCAAAGATGAGATGTAAATTTTTTCTCCGATGTTCTATAGCGCAGATGTGCTGGTATATAATCAATCCTTAAACGAGCTTTCAGTTAAACCAATGTAAGACAGTACGGTCGATGCTTTTTCTCTTTTCTAAGGTCACATAAATGATGCTAACAAGGGACATAACTCAATGATTCCATAATTAGTTATCTTCTCTTCGTTTTCCATTATTTTGAATGATTTTGTGATGATGCCACCAAATGAGTAATTTAAGTAGAAAACGTTGTGGAGTGGCCTGTTTAAAGAAAGGACTTATTTTGCTACGCAATTTATAAAGTTCTAGCAAGACACTGGCTTGAACAAGATGCAGTGGCTGTTAGATGCCAGTGGGTTTTGTTTTGTGTTTTAAGTTTTTTTTTAATGATAATCACTTTGAAGTAACGGTTTTAATAGTTTTACTCTCTGTGCAAAGAAATTGCTTATGCGATTACTCGTCGCTATATGTGTGTGTATGTCCTCACCCACATTTGGTGGGTGAGGAAACACACATTCACACACACTAACGCCATGGAGAGTGTGGCCAATATAAAGAAATTTCCACGACCGTCAGCTTGTACACGCCGAAGTTCAGCTTGCCTGGGGTGCTAGCAACCCTAGGGCCGGCCTTGGATATACATTTGTGATTATATTAATATTCAGACACGTATAATTCATGCTTCACTAGTCATTTACGAAATACACACAAACGGTGATTATTTCATTTTAGCTTATTGGACTGTATCTGAAAAATGAGAGGTAACACTTAACTTCAGACCAGAAAGGTTATCTCCATTGGACTGAAAAAAAAAAAAATCATTGAAATCTCGTTTAATTACCTTTACCCTAAACTGAACAGGTGACCTCAGCATCTCGATTCATCCGTGAACTTGCCCCATAATCTCGCAAGGAATTTGGGCACAGTATCAATCAATAATTTTGACTGAACAATTGGTGAAATACGTTCATCACCAACAGGAAACCAATGGTTCCAACTTTTTTTTTTTTTTACTAAAGTTTAGGGAAGGAGAGGTTAGTCAGTTTTATCGAGCCCAGAACTTAACTACTATTTCATTTCATTGACCTAATGTGCTGATTCAGTCAATCCTCTGCCTAATGAATGATGCGACTATGATGATGATGACGAAGATAACGACAATAATGGTTTCAAATGTTGGCACAAGGCCAGCAATTTTAGGAAGGGTAAATCAATTACATTGACCCCAGTGATAGTTATTTTATTGACCCTGAAAAGATGAAAGGCAAAGTTTACCTCGACAGAATATCTAAAGTCAGAATATAAAAGAACCTGAAGAAATGCTGCAAATCAATTTGCCAGCAATGCTAATAACTCAATCAGCTCACCACAACAACAACAACAACTATAAAGATAAACACCTACAAAAATCAGCATTGCTTGGAACTGCAAGAATTCTTGGCAGGGTTCTTGAAGCATGACCAGTAAACAAGTGTCACCTTTGTCTGCTGGCAGTGGACAGGTGACACCTTTGATCAGACTCAGTGAAATAAACTCTGAGCTTTCATCAAATAATAATAATAATAATAAGGATAACGATAATAATCTTTTGTTATAGACACAGGGCCTAACATTAAGGGAGAGGGTTAGTCGATTACATCGACCCCAGTACATAACTGGTACTTATTTCAGTGACCCTGGATGGAAGGGTGAAAGGCAAAGGTGGCCACCACCAGCATTTGAACTTGGACGAAATGCCAGGAAGCATTTTGCTTGGTGAGGTAACAATTCTGACAGATTGCCAATAATAATAATAATAATAATAATAATAACAATAATTTCTATGTAATCTCAATATTTAAAACAAACAATTTTCTTATCGTTTTTTAAACATTCTCTAGAACAACACTATGTACAAAACCAAATATATGGCACCCTAGGCATAACACCAACATGAACTTCCAACTTGTTGTCTCTTGAGGTCTCTGGGTGAGACTTGGAGCCAACTTGTACAAATGTAAAGCAAAAGACAAACATAAAATAATAATAATAACAATAATAATAAAATCCACAATTAACAGATTAAAAGATTTAATGGAACCAGGAAAAAGTCATGTGATCATCTTTGTCGCTCTTTCATGCATTCATTTATTTATACATACACACAATTATAAAAAGTATATATACATGTAGGTTATATATAGATATATATGATTTTTATTGCACATGTTATATACATACCCATACATATATACTTATATGCATACATACATACATATACATATCAGCAAAAATGCATATGCTCACGCAAGACACTGCTATATATTTTATATATACATAGAAACACATATATGCATATGCTATATATATGTATATACATATATATACACACACATACACAAATATATATATACACACACCTCTACACATACACACATCTATTCATGCATACATATTTATACATATACATCTATACATACATATATAAAAATATCATTTTAGTTATATATATATATATATATATATACATACATCTATACATACATATATACATATATACATGTATATATACATATATACATACATATATATATATACATCCATCATACATACATATATATCTATACATACATCTATCATATACATGTGTGTGTGTGTACATGTATCTGTGTATTATCATTATCACATACTTAATATATGTATATGCAGCATTTAAAGACATAGTGTTAAAAAACACAGTCTACATCAATGGTAGGCATAGCTATGCAACTTCAAAAGGACACACTTAGACGAAATACAGCAGGTATAAGCATTTAACAACTGACACACATTAAGTATGGCTTACTGATAATGTTATACATTATTGAGCTGTTTCAGATATATATATATGTAAGCACACATACACACACACACACACACACACACACACACATATATATATATGAATCATACAAATCAGCATTTGTCCTCTCATTCATCTCCCCTCACAACAATTGCACACTTTATTTATTATGCAGGACATAATCGAGTTTATGTGAGAGAATGCAATTTTTGAATAAAACCAAAAACATAGATATATACAAACACACACACACATATATATATTCACATGCATACATGAGTGAGAGAGACTGAGAGAGTGAGTATAACATTGACAGACATATTTTGAAGGCCTTCATACTAATCCAAGACTGCAGTTAACCAAGTAGGGGTCACATCTAAACTTCTTCTAACCCCTTCTTCTTCACATTGATAATGTAGCACCCACCTTCCCTTCTCTCCCTTGCACAACCAATTTGCATGTGTTAAAAATAATTAAAAATTTCACAGCTTCTTCAGATTTCAGACCATTTACACCGGACTGTTAGGCTGCTATATATATATATATATATATATATATATATATATATATATATATAAACATTCATATATATACACACATACACATACATATGTATATACATATAAATATATAAATACATATATATATGCATATATATGGAGTAGTTTACACGTGTAAGCATTGAAGTGTATAATATATGCCCTGTGGTAAAGAGCCTTTGTATATGGAAGGGTGTCTCTGCGTGTGTGTAGGTAACTTGTATTAAGTCCATACCATAGTTTCATGTGGATTCTCACTGGATGTATATTATAGGTGAACACTGAAGTATTCTATTTGCTTCTTTTATATTAACTCAAATAATTGAATGAAACTATATGGACATAGTTACCTAGTCTCATGCGCGCGCACACACACACACACACACGCACGTGCACACACACGCGCGTGCGCACACACACACAAATTTTAAAATTTTCTAATGTCATGATTTCTCTGAAGTTTTTTCCTGCTTCTTTCTGTCTTTTTTTTTTTTGACAAACGTGTAAAAATAAAATAATAATAATAACATTGGTAATGTTCAAATAAAAGTGTGTTTGTTTTTTTGCTTCAACTTTTTTTTACATATTTTTCTCCAGTTTCTTTTTTTTTTTGTTTGAATGAATTAATCTCTGAAAGAAGAAAAAGACAAAATATTGAAACATATTAACAATTAGGAAAAAGTAAAGAAATAATAATAATAATAATAATATCAATTTTTTTTTTGCCACAAGGGCAGCTTGGGGGAAGTGGGGATGAGTTGATTACATTGACCCCAGTGTTCAACTGGTACTTATTTTATCGACCCCAAAAGGATGAACGGCAAAGTCAGCCTCAGTGGAATTTTAACTCAGAACGTAGTGACAGGCAAAATACTGCTAAGCATTTCATCCAGCATACTAAAGACTCTGCCAGAGATGTAACCTGTTAATCATGTGCAAACAATTTCTTGCAACCTCTTTCTAGGGCCTAGTAAGGACAAAACGTCTTGCAAGCTCTTTCTAGGGCCCAGTAAGGACAAAATGTCTTGCAACTTCTTTCTAGGGCCCAGTAAGGACAAAACGTCTTGCAAGCTC
Source organism: Octopus sinensis (assembly GCF_006345805.1). Classification (NCBI taxonomy): domain Eukaryota; kingdom Metazoa; phylum Mollusca; class Cephalopoda; order Octopoda; family Octopodidae; genus Octopus; species Octopus sinensis. Next base: position 9,826 of record NW_021823861.1, on the reverse strand, counting down.
TTTCTAGGGCCCAGTAAGGACAAAATGTCTTGCAACCTCTTTCTAGGGCCCAGTAAGGACAAAACATCTGTGCTATGTCATATGAATTGCAGAGAATTTCAAATCAAAAATGAGTTAACTTGGTTCCTGTGTCTTGAGTGCACATGCTTAGAATCAAATATACTCTGTTTCCACGTAGTAAGGGTTACCTATGTTACCTAGGTGACCAAATCAGCAGAAGAGATGGGTGTTTCAATAGTCAGGAAACTCTATAGAGTATTTGATAAAATTAATTTTATGGATGCCCTTACTGCTCATTATTCCTGTACTCACTTACATTTGTAGCCCTTCTCCCTCATCTTGTTTATGAACCAAATGATTCTTTTGTGCATCCATAGTTTAGAATGGAGGGACAGAAAAAAAAAGAAAACTTTTGTTGAGTAACAGGTGTCCTGAGCCTCTTCTATCAAAATTGTTTAGAAAATGGCACAAAAACAAGGAATATGGGTTGAACAAGGTTGGAAACAGGACAAAACATTTGTAGGTTTGAGAAAGAAGAAGAGGAAAATAACAAAAAATAAAAAGGCTGAAAAGAGAAAAAAGGGTTGTAAATAGGGGAAAAGAGAAATAGGGAACAAGGGGTTGAAGACAGAAATCATTTAGTAATTAAAAGAGGGTTTGTAGTTTAAAGATCATTACATATAGGGAGTTATATTTAAATGGGGTAGGGGTCAAATTTAAAGTACTGTATTTAAGGGATTACTTTTTTTTTTCCATACATAATCTTGTAATGTCCTGGACACATCATCAGGTATGTTCCCAAGGGTCATTAGGTGTGATAGGTCTTTCAACATCAGGCACCTTCACTCAGCTGACCCACCCAGGATTGATCAAACCCCACCTTGTATCCAATTAGCACTACCCTTGGTAACACTGCCCCTGCAAAGGTTCACACTTTCTGATCCACCTTGAGGCAACTTCCACTGCTTCCATAGCCAAACACATGGCTCCCTACCAACTGGCCCCTGTGATGGTAAACAAGCTGTAAAGCTCTGCAGATGGACTGGTCTACAAACCCCCTAGTATTCCCTACAATTTATAGAATTGTATTAAAAACATTGGGCTGAGTGGGTCCTAAAGAAAACATTACATTTAACAGGTTTTATTTATGCGATCACACTATTTACAAAGAGCCCTATATACCTCAGAATTAAGGTGCATGGCTTAGTGGTGTGCTCAGCAACTTGCAAGTTGATTTCATGAGCCAGTTGTTCCATTCATAGAATCAACTGATATTGATATAGTGTCCCAGCACCCAGCTGGAGCACTCCATCTGTTGCAACAACACATTATATTTAACAGGCTTCTAAAGAGTTGCATTTATAGAATCACAAAGCATAAACATTTAACAAGTCGTATTTATGGGGTTACAATTAAAGCAATATGTTTCAGGGTCCGTATATTTATATAACAATGGTTGGGGGTACAAGGGTACAAAAAATAGTTACATGTTCCAGATTTGGTCTTTTTATTTAGTGTCAGATTAGTCCGTGCTGGAATTACAAAATAGTTTCATCATTGTTTGTGGTTATTTAACAACAGAGCTAAATAATATGATGGGAAACTGGACAAATCTTTCAAAGGCATTTGGAGGTTAATGCTCTAAACTTTAGAAGGAGTTTCTTGGAAATATCTGAAAACCCTCTCAACATAACACATCAACAGAAATAATTACATTTACATACTAATATATATATATATATATATATATATATATATATCACAATATTTATCAAATATTTACAATTTTTGCACACACAACTAATTTCTTTTATATACCTACAATTATCTCTGCCTACACCCCACAAGCAGACATACCAAATGAACAGAAGGACCACTTTTATGATATTCTTCTACAGGCTATCTCAAAGACAAGTGACAATGATCTCATCTTTGTGGCTGGGGATTACAATGGGCATGTCAGGTGGCAGCCTGGTATCATCCATGGTGTACATGGGAGCATAGAATTGGTTTCTGAAACGAAGATGGAACAAGGCTACTGGAGCCCTGTGACACCAAATAACCTATTGATCTGCAACACCAACTTCAGGAAGCTGACCAGCCACCTGATAACCTACCAATCAGGTGGCAATGCTAGCCAGATTGATAACATTCTCACCAGGCAGTGGGATGCACGGTTATTCTTAAATGCAAAGACCCTCCCTGGTAAAGAATGTATCCCCCAGCATAGACTAGTCATTAGTGACTTTAGACTCAAGGCCAGAAGGATGCCAAGAAGAAGACCAATATGGAAAAGAAGGATTTGGAATTTTAAGGATCCTTTATGTGCTCAGAGATTTAGTGAGATCCTAATTGAGAAATTTGATGAGCGGGAGGAGGAGGGGCTACAAACTTGTGACATGGAGGGCAACTGGGACTTCCTGCAGGACAGCTTGTTGAGAGACACAGACCAAATCTGTAGTTTGTGCAAAGTCCTCTCCAGACCTAGAATAATATGGTGGTGGAACAATACTGTAGATGGGGCCATTAGAGCAGAGAAATAGAGTGGGTAGCAGAGAACTGTATCAGATAGCCAGAAGGGAAGCTAGGAGACAGCCAAAGATAAACCTCTGTATTTGGCTTTTGTTGACTTGAAGAAGCCTTTGACAGGATCCTCTGATCCCTTATCTGTTGGTCAATGTGGAAACCAGAGATAGACAAGTAGTTAGCGAGAGCAGTACAACCCTTGTACAGGGACAGTACCAGTAAGGCAAGGGGTGGTAACAAGTACAGCAAAGTATTAGAGTACAAGTAGGGGTTCACCAAGGAATGGTCCTCAGCCTCTTCTTGTTCATCATAGTCCTCCAGACAGAGGAATTTAAGACAAGTTGCCCCTGGGAGCTCCTCTATGCTGATGACCTTGCTCTTATACCCGAATCACTACCAGAACTAGAGAAGTTCCGGTATGAAAGCAAGGTCTAGAATCAAAGAGCCTTAGAGTTAACCTAGAAAAACCAGTCTTTGTAAATAGGAAGGCAAACAAATCACAAATCCCTTCAGGTAGATGGCCCTGCTCGATCTGTAGGATGTACCTTGTGTAAGCTTTGGACACATAAAAGGTGCAGCAATATCAGAGGAAGGTTAATAGAGAAACCAGCTTTTGTATGTGGAAAATGCACAGGTACAATAAATTCTGAAAATGTGCAGAAAATAGACTCCATCAACTGCCAGGGAGGCAAGCTAGAGGTGGTAATAGATAGCTTTTATCTAGGTGGTCAAGTTAGTAGTGGAGGTGAATGCTCCAAGTGTGTAGCTGTGAGAATAAGAATAGGATGGGCCAAGTTCAGAGAGCTCCTACATCTGCTGGCAACAAAGGGCCTCTCTCTCAGAGTGAAAGGCAGATTGTATAATGACTGTGTGCAAACAGCTATGCTACATGTCAGTGAAACATGGGCTATGACAGCCAAGGGACATGAGTAGGCTTGAAAGAAATGAAGCCAGTACGCTTTGCTGGATGTGCAATGTCAGTGTAAAGGTTTGAGAGAGTGTAAGCATCTTGAGAGAAAAATTAAGAAGAAGAGGCATCAGATGTAGTGTGCAAGAGAGATGATTGCAAGGGAGAGTAGGAGACCGCAGGATAGAGATGGTGTAAAGTGCCTGGCATACTCACAAGAGATGGAGATCAGAATATGAAAGGGACGGTTAAGTAAAGGAAGAGAGAGATATAGATAGTGGCAAGTGCCAGGCATACCCTTAAGGTTCAAAGGTCATAATATAAGCGGCAGGATATTGTGAAAATGCATGATTCGAGAGCACGTGGTTGGGGGGTGCGATTGGGGGGGGTGAGAGTGCAGATTCGGTATGTATATTTATATATATGAATCTTACCCATTTATATCCAGACTTTGTGTCTTTCTCTCGTTTCTAGTCTGAGCACTTTCATTAAGTTTTCCTCCTGAAAAGTATAAGTTCCAAAGTTTATAAATAATGGCACGCAAGATTTTGTGAATGTGTGTGTGTATATGCGTATGTGTGTTTAACACATGCATACAAATACAATATATATATATGTGTATGTACATATGTATATATATAAATATATATACGTCCACTCACACGTACATTAATATGTGTGCACACAAATGCTTTTCAAGTAAAATACAATACGTTTAGGTTAAAAATAAACATTTGCAGAGAAAAATGCAAAAAGGTTAATTTAAGGGCCCATTAAAGCATATAACAAAAAAAAACCAAGAACATATTAATGATAAGTGGAGCAGGACAGAGTTTTGTTTTTAAGTTAAACTGTGGGTTGATCGAGTAAGGAAATATTTAAAGATGGTTGAGGTATTTAAATAAGTTTAAAAACAAAATCAAGCATGGTTGTGTGGTAAGACATTTGCTTCCCAATCACAAGGTTCTGGGTTCAGTCCCAGTGTCTCCTACTATAGCCCCAGACCTTCCTGATCCATAGCTTCATAAGGCCAGTTTCCCAGTTTCTGAGGCATATATGTGTGTGTGTGTGTGTGTGATTGTGTGTGTATTCCACCCGTTTACCCACCCCATGGGTGGGGCGCTGAGCTGTTCCAGGATTACTCACTTTTGCCAGCTGATGAACTGGAGCAACATGTAAGGTTGTTTTGCTGAAGAACACAATACATCGCCCAGTCCAGGAATCGAAACCACAATCTTATGATCATGAGTGCACCACTCTAACCACTAAGCCACACGCCTACATAAACACACACACATACAAATAATACAAGCATGTATCTATATATGTGTGTCTTTTGGCTGTATTTGCTCCCATCACTATTTTACAAGCGGTGTTGGTACGGTTACGTCCCGTAACTGAGGGATTCGTCAAAAGAGTAAAAGGGTCGATTTGTTCCACTGAACACTTCAAAGCGATGCCACAGCATTGCCACAGTCTAATGGCTGAAACAAGTAAAAAATATATATTCTCCTCAGAGTTACCCCCCTTGCTACTTAAGCAGTTACCTCTCTTGCCTTACATCTCTCCACCAAAATCTGCAATCCAGTTGATTATATTTATTTTATTTTATTCTTTTGCAGTCATTAAACTGCGGTCATGCTGGAACACCGTCTTTAGTCGAACAAACAGGATTCATTCGTTGTAAGCCTCATTCTTATTCCATCGGATTTTTTGCCGAACCGCAACGTTACACCAACATCGGTTGTCAAGTGATGTTGGGGGACAAACAGACACACACACATATATATGCACAATGGGCTTCTTTCAGTTTCCGGCTACCAAATCCACTCAGAAGGCTTTGGTTGACCTGAGGCTATAGAAGACATTTGTGACTGAACCCGGAACCATGTGATTGGGAAGCAAGCTCCTTACCACACAGCCACGCCTTATATTTGTCAATTATTAACTCGTATCAGTTTATATAAAAGCTGTAGGCCCAGTTAGGGTGTGGCATAATTCCTTGTTAAAGGTTACTGATCTAAAAAATAACTGGACAATGAAGCCGGAATTTTCGGAAAAGAACTAAAGAAAACACATACACACACACACAGACGTATATAACAGGCTTCTTTCAGTTTCCATCTACCAAATCCACTCACAAGGATTTACTTGTCTAAACTAGAAGGCAACTGCCTTTTTGATCGATCTATCTGTCTGTCAGTCTATCTACACTTACATACAAGCACACACAAACACACATGCGCATACATGCACAAATGTTTGTGAGTGCATGGTGTGCATATGTGTATATGCATGTATATGCGCAGATGCAAGTGTGCATAAATATTTCCCTTTGCAGGTCTTCACTCTGTCACCATCAGGACAACAATGACATCATGTTTGCAAGGCTTTTGTAACTCAGCAGTTTCAACAGACAAAAATCAGTGCAATAAAGTTGGTGACAGGGAGAGCATCCGTCCACAGAACACCCACCTTCCCTAAGATGTTTCATACAAACCATGACAGCATGGAATAAAAAGGAAGTAAAAACATGGATAACAACAACAATGATGATGATGATAATGATGATGACAATGATGATATGAGAAACAATTTTATTTTCAGTCAATTAATCAGAGAAGAAGGAACAGAACCCATAACTTTCGCCATTTATTTTTACCACAGTTCAATTGAGACTTACCTTGAGCAACATCTCGCAAATAAAGACAAACTGCAGCAACAAGAGCGACTAGAATGAAAAAGAGAAAGAGAAATAATTAAGAAATAATTAAGGCAGGAATTAAAAATTTGATCAATCCTTGAACATTTAAAATGGTCACATCTGGCAAAAATAGTTTTAATGTTTTATGTTCCATCTGGCCAGCTGCAGCAGCCTCTGACACTTACCCTACAATATACAGTCACATCATTGAAGTCGGCAGGCTAGAAGATAATACATATAAACTGAAATGAATATGAATAAATGTGCATTTGATAGAGTAATCAGAATGCTGAAGGGTTGAACAATGTTGAAAGTTAAATGAACTCATTTAACACCAATTTTATCAACAAACAACACCAACATCTGCATTCTGCAACTTCTGTAGAACCAAGCAAATACACACACACATGTATCTGCATATATATTTTTTTGTGATCCCAACATCATTACCGTTTCCTTCTCTTCCCCTCAATTCTCCTTATTTCCTTCCCTTATAAGAGGAATGAACCCAACTGGAATCTACCCAGCATTCACTCTATATTGACTGATGATACAGTATGGACGGATATAGCTGGCATATACAGGTGCTTATACTTATCAAGTATTCACCCAGAATTTATTGTATTTATATATATATATATATATATATATATATATATATATATATAAATCCTTAAATCCTTAAAAATGTTTCAGCCCGGAGGCTGCGGCCATGCTGGGGCACCACCGCTGAATGAGCTACACTAATATGTGAATCCACCTCTGATACATGGCACTTGGTCAACAAGGAAGTTCGATGCCGCTGCCCGCATCTGTGTCTCCTGTCGTGAGGTAGGTTCATCTGGGACCCCCGACAAGAGATCCAGTTTAGTTTTAAAGAAACCCACATCCACACCATGCAAGTCTCTCAGGCATTTAGGGAGGATGTTGAAGAGCTGTAGTCCTCTGAAACCCAAGCTGTTGCAGTATCTGGTCCTGTATTTTCATGGTGATGTTGGAATCTTTGGCACCCTGCAGTGCGGTTGGGGTAACTTTGAATGCCAAAGTTTGGGACAAGATCCTCCAGGATTTTCCAGATGTATATCACTACATATCTCTCCCGCCTTCGCTCTGGGGAGAAGAGTTTTAATACTTTCAGTCTTTCCCAGTAGCTGATATGTTGCAACTCCTGTTGCAGATTGCAATATTTCCAGGATTTTGTATTGTGTGCGAGACTTTTGTGTCATCTGCATAGCTAGCAAGGGTGGCCATCTTAGCAACTGAGGGCAAGTCTGAAAGGGCCACTATGAACAGCAGTGGCCCTAAGACAGTGCCCTGTGGAACACCGCTTGTTATTTGTGTTTCCTTGCCTGCCTTTTACATATATATATATATATATATATATATAATATATATAACATATATATGCATATATATATATATATATATATACATATATAGGCATATATATATATATATACATATATATGCATATATATATATATTATATATACTATATTGCATATATATACATATATATACATATTATGCATATATATACATATATATGCATATATATACATATATGCATATATATATATATATGCATATATATATATATACATATATTGCATATATTGCCTATATATACATATATATATGCATATATATGCATATATATATATATACATATATATGCATATATATAATATATACATATATATGCATATATGCATATATATATATATACATATATATGCATATATATACATATATATGCATATATATACATATATATGCATATATATATATACATATATGCATATATATGTATATATATATATGCATATATATGATATATATGCATATATATACATATATATGCATATATATATATACATATATATGCATATATATATATACATATATATGCATATATATATACATATATATGCATATATATATATATATACATATATATACTCTTTTACTCTTTTACTCTTTTACTTGTTTCAGCCATCCTGCTGAGGCCATGCTGGGGCACCGCCCTTGTTGCTACCCTCTCTAAGTCCAGTTTGCCGTGGCTGGCCACTGATCTAAGAGAGAGTTTGTAGCTGCTGCCCTTAGGTTACCTTCGACCTTGCAGTGGGTTCATCTGGGATCCCGGAAAGCAGCTTGTCTAGATGTTTTTTGAAAATGTCCACATCCGCATCATGTAGATCTCTTAGTTTTCTTGGCAGTTTGTTGAAAAGCTGAGGGCCCCTGAACCCCAGGCTATTACAGTATCTGCTCCTTACCCTGGATGTGGAAGACGGGACCTTTGGCACCACACAGTGACGTCCTGTACGGGGATTGGAACAGCTCTCAATTCCAAAATTTGGTGCTAGTCCCTCCAGGATTTTCCATATGTATATCACTGCATATCTCTCTCTCGTCTTCGTTCCAAGGAGTACAAATTGAGTTCCCTAAGCCTCTCCCAATAGTTCTTTTCTTTCATGTGGAAATCCTCTTGGTGAAATGCCTTTGGATTGTCTCAAGCTCTGTGGTTAGTTTGACACTATGCGGTGACCACAGTTGGGAGCAGTAGTCCAGGCGGCTTAGGACAAATGTCCTCCTTAGTGTCAACATGGTCTCGCAGTCTCTTGTCCGGAATGTCCTCAGGATCCAGCCATGAGTCGTCTGCACATTGTCGCCACCTTCGCGATGTGTGAAGAAAAAGATGCATCGTCACTCATGTCTATCCCCAGGTCCCGTATTGATTTCGATACTGGGATTTCGATCCCTCCTGGACCAGTATAGTTGTGTTGTAATGTATATGTGTTTACAGCTAGATATATTGTAAGGCTTGAAATTTACCAGCATTAAATTGCATGTTGTTGTCTTCAGCCCATTTGTATATGGCATCCAGATCTTGTTGTAAAAGGTCAGCATCAGCTGGGTTTTGATTGCCTGTGCTACCTTTGTGTCATCAGCATAGCTAGTGAGGGATGTTGTTTGTGCTACCATGGGCATGTCAGAGAGCGCCACCAAACAAACAGCAAGGGTCCCAAGACTGTGCCCTGTGGCACCCCGCTTGCTATTGGTGTCTTTCCCGAGAGGGCTCCATTGGCTGCAACCATCTGGCTTCTGTCCTTCAGGAAGTCATGTATCCACTCACCTACTTTTCCTGTTATGCCGAGTCTGAGTAATTTGTGACATATCACTCCGTGGTCGACTTTGTCAAAGGCCTTCGCAAAGTCGAGATATACCACATCCACCTGTGAGCGATCCAGTAGTTTTTCAGTACCCAGTCGTAGTATTGTAACAGCTGCGTAAGGCAGCTTCTTCCTGGGCGAAAGCCATGCTGTGTGTCAGTGAGACGGTTAGTTTCTTCGAGGAACGTGATCAGTTTTTTTCTGATGATTCGTTCATGACCTTACTTATGTGTGACGTCAGGGAGACTGGCCTGTAGTTTTTGCCTCTGCTCTACTCCCTCCTTTGTGGATAGGGCATATGGTGCCTTCTTTTAGCGCCCTGGGCAGTTTACCATTAGCCAAGGAACCACACCAGAGAGCTTCTTCAGTGGTCCCGCTAGGGCATGCCTGCATGTTTTCAGGAGGACTGCTGGGAATCCATCTGGTCCAGCAGCTGAGTTTATTCTCATTTCTTCTATGGCAGATATTACATCCCTCTCTGTTATGTCTATGTGGTCTATATATATATGCATATAT
>NW_021823860.1:0-20481 GCF_006345805.1 Octopus sinensis | reverse complement strand
CGTACAAACCCAGTTACGGGGACGTAAACAAACCAACACAGAAACAAAACCACACATATAGAGATATACATATATAATGATATACAATATATATATATATATATATATATGCGACGGGTTTCTTTTCAGTTTCCATCTACCAAAATCCACTCACAAGAATTTGGCCGGCCTGGGGCTATAGTAGAAGACACTTGCCCAAGGTACCACGCAATGGGACTGAACCCAGAACTGTGTGGTTTGGAAGCAAGCTTCTTAACACACAGCCACGCCTGAGATTGTGTATTCAATAAAATGTTTTTTATTTAAATATACATAATATATATAGAGAGATATAAACAGACAAACATCACAACACACCACACACACCACACACACACATATATATATATAATATAATATATATATATAATATAAATATATACACACAACATATATATTATATATATCCCTGCTTCCATTTCCTGAGCGCCTATTAATAATAATACTGTAATTGTTCCATTGTTGTTGTTTTTTTGTTTCCCGTTTGGATTAAAATTATATATATATATATGTGTGTGTGTGTGTGTGTGCGCGCGGATAAATAGACAGGCTGACGGATACGTTGAAAGACACCCACACAAATAGACGCGTATTGGAGATAAAGAAATAAATAGATATAGATGGCTATATTGAAAGAAAGAGAAGGAATGAAGGAAAGAGTAAAAGAAAAATGTGTAGACGATGAAAGATAGAACGAGCGACGGTTGCCTGGCGACCACACGATAAACCTTTAGTAACAGATAACCGGAGTGAATTCGTTAAATTAAAACTGTCATTACGCTGGTGGTTTGTTGGCGGGAAAATTCTAGCGTGGGAGTGAGAAAGTGAAAGTGAAAGTAGGAGTGGGAAGTTGATGAGAGAGAGAGAGAGAGAGAGAGAGAGAGAAAGAGAGAGAGAAATAGAGGGAGAGAGATGGAAAGAGGCAGAGATACAGATAGAGAGAGAAATGGAGAAAAAAGTGGAAGAGTATCTTGACTACCGCATATTCATGCATACACACATGTGCACACATACGTACATACATATATACATACACACATACATACATGTATAGATACATACATACATATACACATACATACGCACATACATACGCACATACATATACACATACATACATATATATTATACATACATACATGCATATACACGTACATACACATAGACATACATAAACACATAGACATACATAAACACATACATACACACATACATACACACCTACATACACATACATACTCACATACATATATACTTACACATACATAAACACATATATACACACATACATACTCACATACATATATACGCACACATAACATGATATATATATATACACATACACACATACACATACATACATATACATATACATACCTACACACATACATACATACACACATACATAGACATACATATACACATACACACATACACACATATATAGACATACACATACGTACATATACGCACACTCATACACATACACATACATACAAACATACATACATACATACATACATACATGCATACATACATGCATATATGATGGCTGCCCCCTCGTTATCGAGTATAGCCATTGCACGAAGCTTAACTGTTATTGGTGTTGTGATCGAATGTGACTTTTATTTGCTTTTTAAGGCTACAGCCAGCCATTCAGTTGAGACTCACAGCACCATCAACAATCATGAACAATGTTGTTACCGTGCAATGCCTGTGCAGGAAGATTTTTTTAATGTCAGGTCACTTTCGAGTGCTACTGTCAACATGTAACCCAGTACAACCTGTTGCATGGTCGGGCTGTCAGCGACTAAACCGGCAACCCCACCAAGCTTGCTTGGTGAGGAGGGTGTTTATTGGAAACCTGCGGGATGAAAAAACAAAACCCGCCAAAGGGCGGAGGAACTCTTGAGGGGGGGTCAACGGCCATCCAATATAAATGTGTAATTTTTTCTTCTTATGTCTTAAGGGCTGTATCATGCGCGGGGACATAGAAATAATCGGAGTGAATACCCGATCGCGCGGTTAAACCATTGAAGTGAAGAAGCATAGCTTTGTTAGGGCATCCCTTCTCGGAGAAGGGTAACTCAGGTAACTGGGATAACTCCCACATAAAATCTGCGGTTCAGTGGGTACCGATGATGTTGACTTGTTCTTCTTTTCGGATTATGGTGCTGTTGCTTAGTGAGTGGGAATTGACATCAGTGCACAGCCTTTCCTCACATGCATATATACATACATACATACATACATACATGCATACATACATACATACATACATACATACATGCATACATACATACATACATACATACGATCTATGTGTGAAATGAAAGAGGGAATGAGAGATGCGGTTTACAGCAAGCGATAGTACCAGTTTATCGAGGTAGATGGTGGTGGTTGTGGGTGTGGTGGTGGTGGGGTGGTGGTGTATGTGTGTGCATCTCCCTGTGCATGTGTGCATACGTGTGTGCGTCCCTTTATTTATATTTGTTGTTGCTGTTGCTGTTATTTCTGGTTCGCTCCAAGTCAGATCTAAGACAAAACACCTTGGGCAAGTGTCTTCTAGAATAGCCTCGGGCAGACCAAAGCCTCGTGAAATGATTTAGTAGATGGAAACAGAAAAGAAGCCCTTCGTATATTATATATATATATATTTATATAGGAGCACTTCGTCGGTTGCGACGACGAGGGTCGCAGCTGATGCGATCAACGGAACAGCTTGCTCGTGAAATTAACGTGCAAGTGGCTGAGAACTCCGCAGACACGTGTACCCTTAACGTAGTTCTTGGGGAGATTCCGCTTGACACAGAGTGTGACAAGGCCGGCCCTTTGAAATACAGGTACTACTCACTTTTGCCAGCTGAGTGGACAGGAGCAACGTGGAATAAATTGTCTTGATATCTATCTATCTATCTATCTATCTATCTATCTATCTATTCTATCTATCTATCTAATCTATCTATCTATCTATCTATCTGTCGTCTATCTATCTATCTATCTATCTATCTTATCCAACCATCTCTCCCTCTGTCTGTCAGCATCTCTACCTTCTCTTGTCCTTATATATATATAATTATATATATATATATATATATACATACAGATATATATATATGTATTATATATGTTATGATAGATGTATATATATATATATATATTATATATATATATATATATTATACATAATATAGTACATATATATATATCTTTCATTGCCGCCCTTTCATCAATACACTCAATCTTCTCCGTTACCTCCTCTTCTTCTCCTCCTCCTCCTCCGTCACTCCATCATCTTCCATCCCACCATCTCCATCCATCCATCTGGCACACATCAACCAACATGTTTGTTCCATTGTTCACTCAAGTCCGCCAATAATTACGGTGAATGTCAGTAAAATCGAAAATCTCTTTAACCACGTAAATCCCTCCGTCAGGCAACAACAATAATCTCTGTAGACATCTGCAAACGTCTTAATATTGTAGTCGTCTACGTTTTTCTTTTTCCCTTTTCCTGCTATGCCACTATACCAGGTCGCTCCATCACTGCACCGCCATCGTTGCTGTTAACCACTGCCGCTACCACCACCACTACTACCACTGCCACTGCCACCACCACCACTACCATTACGATGGCGACGAGAACGACGACGACGACGACCACCACCACAAACACTGACACCACTACCATCACCAACACCACCACCGACACCATCACCAACAGCACCCCTCGGCATCACCACCATCACAGCAGTGACTACCTCCATCGCCACCATTACAGCAGTGACTACCATCATCGCCGTCGCCACCGCCGCCGCCACCACAACCACCACCATCATCGCTGCCACCATCACCACCCACTACTACTACTACTACAGTCGCCGACATCCAGACTATCACCAACACAACAACCGTCATCACCACCATTTCTAGAACCACTACCACCACCATGATCGCCGCCATCGCCACCCTCACCGCTATCAACACCATCACTGCCATCGCCACCCCCATGACCATACTGTAAGCATTCCACTTCTCCCCCCCAACTACGATACCACCACAATCCACGACTATACCATTAAACTCCACCATTATACAAATATATTCCAGCACTCCAACACGCCATTCCACCATTGCGCCATTGCACTTCGATTCTACACCACTCCATTTTACGTCTATACCACTCCACTTGTCATGCTATCGCTGTACACGAGTCAATGAGGGTGTCCTCTATGGCCACTGCATCTGCTAAAAACAGCAGTAAAGTATTTTGGAAATTATACCCTAAAATGGAAAGACACATTGGATAATGTACTTCGTTACCTGAAATATAAAGTCGTGTCGGTCACTGTTGGAATGTTTTCATCAGTTCAATCAAGACCGACTTGGGGCTAAATAGCAACTCAACCTCCTCGTCAGTCTTTCTGACATCCCAACTATACTTTCTTTGTCTCCGACTTGTAGTCCTTTTAAAGACCAACTACACATTTCCATATTCTTTTCTTTGGATAATAATGGTGTACTCATCTGTTAGTGCTTCTTCCTACTCGTCTGTTTAAGAAAAACAAAAGTGTGTCACTGTCTTCCTTACATTTTCCTGCATAAATTCCTCGGGCAAAGAAGCACTTACATTTGCTACATCCCTCTGCCACGCTTTTTCCTTTGTCTGGATCTGACTGATGTCTAAATTTCCTTTAGGCTTGCAACGCTTGCAAAAACAAAAAAAATGAGCTATTGTTGTTGTTCATGCTGTTGTTGAAGTCGTACAAGTTTCTATTTGCGACTGTCCATGTTTGTAAGAGCGCCTGTTTGTTTCAATGTGATTATTTTTCTGATGATCTTTTTATTTTGTAAATCGCTTTCTGTCATCTCAAAACTGGTGTGGGAGTAGTCGCTGCTACTATGTTTTGTAGATAGGATCACCTCTCGCAGAGCTTGCCATATTGAATTGCTAATAAACAAACCAAATTAAGAATGTCTGCAAGAAAAAATATACATACATACATATAACATACACACCACACACAACACATATATAATATATATTATATATATATATATATATAGATATATATATAATACAGATATATACATATGCATATATATATATATATATATATATATATATACACCATACATATATACTTAATATATATATATGTATATATATATATATATACACACATATACATACATATTATGTATGTAAATATATAAGTATATATATACAAATATGTGATATATATATATATATATATGTATATGTATATATATATAATATATATATATATATATATATATATATATATATATATATATATATACACATGTATGTTACGTGATACAAATATCCGACATTAAGCGTTCTGTTCAACTTTTACGTAACAGAGTAAACAGTCTACTGTCCCAGAGCACTTTTGTAGAAAATAAAATAAAATCATAAATGTAATTTTAATGAAAAAACAAAATGGCTTATAAGAGGAACTTCGTTAAAACGACAGCATAAACAACATCACCACCACCAGCACCACCAGCATCACCAGCACCATCATCATTATCATCATCATCATCATCATCATCCTCAACAATAACGGTATTTTGGCATCCATGCAGATTGATCGATTGAACACTGTACATGACAAACAAATAATGATGATGATGATGATGATGATGACTAATAATAATAATGATAATAATATTTTTGGCACAAGGCCAGCAATCTCGAGGTTGGTATGGGAGTCGAATTACATCGACCTCAGTACTCAGCTGGTACTCGAAAAGATGAAAGGCAAAGAGGACCTCGGCGAAATTTGAACTCAGAACGTAAAGACGGACGAAATGCCGATAAAGTATTCCGCCCGGCGTGCTAACAAATCTGCCAGCTCACCGACCTAATAAAATAATAATAATAATAATAATAATAATAATAATAATAATAATAATAATAGTAATACTATACCCTGATGCAGTACATTAATACCCTGATACTATACTTGTGGAATAAATATAGTCTGTAATAATAAAAGTAATGATAATAATAATAATAATAATAATAATAATAATAATAATATTGGAACCTACATACATTGAAGCTATGCCAACATTATGGAATAACAACAGAAAAAGATGGTATAGGCACACACACCGAGAAAGGTCACAGAAAACGAGAAAGCAACCATACTCTGGGATATGCCGATACACACAGATAGAGAAATTAAGGCCAACAGACCAGATATAGGTGTCAGAGATCATGAAAAAAAAATGCTTTCTAATTGATGTATCAATACCGGCAGATGACAACGTGTCTCTAAAAGAAATGGAGAAACTTTCAAAATACAAAGACGTGGAAATAGAGGTAACCAGAATGTGGAATCTAAAAACAGAAAAATTCCGATCATAGTAGGTGCATTAGGCATGATAAAAAAATATTCAGACAAATACATAACAAAAACACCAGACTTACAAACACATATAACATACAGAAAATTGCACTACTAGGCACTGCACACATCCTACGCAGAACACTTTCATACAATAACAATCAGAGCATCACAACAAATCACAGCACATACCCAAGGCACACAGAGCTGCGCTCGATAGTGAATGAAAGCACGCTATAAAAAATAAAACTACAGAAAAATAATAATAATACTAATAATAATAATAATATAATAATAAAAAATAATAAAATAATAATAATAATAATGGTGATGATGATGATGATGATGATGATGATGATGATGATGGTGGTGGTGGTGGTGGTGGTGGTGATAATGATGATGCTTCATAACGGATGCTGGACTTCCTTCAGACAAAAGGAGATTGCAAGCTATGAAGTTGAAAAGATCTCGGAACATGTTGAATAAAAAAAACGAAAATTCCAATATTCTCTCACCTGCATGCATTATTTTGGAAGAATGAAAGGTGGCAGAAGGTACTTTGCTCTTTTCGTGTGTCAGGCTGAACGTGGAATCATAAGGGCTCCCTTTACTGGCCCTTGGAAGTTCATTCTGTATCAGGAGGTCTGCGTCGTCCCCCGTTTTTATACCACCTACGTTTTTTTGATCGCATTCGTTTTGTCTTCTCTCAGTTGATTTCTATGTAAACCCTGAACACTTTATGAAACCCAGCTTTGTAATGTCCCCTTTTATTCGACACGCCCCCACCTCCAGCAAATACAAGAAATCAATTCAGTCCTCCTCCTCCTCCTCCTCCTCCTCATCATCATCATCATCATCATCATCATCATCAACGCTTGCCTTTCATCCTCTCAGGGTCGAAGAAATAAATACCAGTTATGCACTGGGGTCAATGAAATTAACAAGCCCATTCCCACATGTTACAGGCCACCCTGCGCCTATAGTAGAAAGGATTATTATTATTATTATTATTATTATTATTATTATTATTATTATTATTATTATTATTATTATTATTATTCTATGTTTGACTTTTGCTTTATATCTGTACAAGTTGGCTCCAAGTCTCACCCCAGAACCCCAAGAGACAACAGGGTTGGAAGTTCATGTTGTTGTTATGCCTAGTGTGCCATATATTTGGGGGGTGGGGATGTTGTACTAATGAATGTCTAAAAAAAAAAAAGTTTTTTTTATTATTTTTTTATTATTTTTTTTTTAAACCGAAAATTATGGTTGTTTTAAACCTTGAGGTTACATAGAGAGTATTTTGCGTGATATGAGCAGTTCCCATGAGCACTATCTTTTGAACTTCTGCCATTTTTGGGTTTCCTGGTATCTGAGTTAGGTAGCTATCAGCCCCTTTTGCTATCATTTCCCAGGGCACCTATGACAACAGGTATTGTTTTAGTCTTCAGCTTCCACATTTTGCTGATTCTATTTCAAGATCTTTATATTGATCAGTTTTTGGTAGGTCCTGACAGATACGTTTATATCGATTGGGACAGTCATATCAATGAGGAGGCATGTTCTTTGTTGAAGTCTTTCAATATGATGTCTGGCCTATTTGCATCTATCTTCCTGTCATTTGAATGGTGAAGTTCCAGAGGAGTGAGATGTGGTCATTTTCAAGCACTGGGGGTGTGGTGTGTGTCCCACCAGTTTTTCTCATGGGGCAACTCCAGGTTTTTACAGATTACCCAGTGAATATATTGTGCAGCTCTATCGGGCCTGTTGAGATATTATATTATTATTATTATTATTATTATTATTATTATTATTATTATTATTATTATTATTATTATTATTCATTTTATTCTTCTTATTATTATTATAAATGTTATCATTGTTGTTGTTGTTGTTATCATTATTATTATTGTGAGGGCGCGTGGCTTAGTGGTTAGGGCATTCGGCTCATGATCGTAAGGTTGTGAGTTCGATTCCCGGCGACGCGTTGTGTCCTTGAGCAAGACACTTTATTTCACGTCGCTCCAGTCCACTCAGCTGGCAAAAATGAGTTGTACTTGTATTTCAAAGGGTCAGCCTTGTCACTCTCTGTGTCACGCTGATTATCCCCGAGAACTACGTTAAGGGTACACGTGTCTGTGGAATGCTCAGCCATTTGCACGTTAATTTCACGAGCAAGCTGTTCCGTTGATCGTATCAGCTGGGACCCTCGTCGTCGTAACCGGCGGAGTCTTTAAGATTATTATTATTATTATTATTATAATTATTATAATTATTATTATTATTATTCATTTTATTATTCTTATTATTATTATAAATTTTATCATTCTTGTTGTTGTTGTTATCATTATTATTATTATTATTATTATTATTATTATCATTATTATTATTATTATTATTATTATTATTATTATTATTATTATTATTATTATTATTATTATTATTATTATTATTATCATTATTACTATTGTCTTTGTTACATTTCCCTCCAGTTTTCTGCGTTGACAAGGCTCGTGTTTCTGTCGCTCTTTTGTGTTTCAGATTAAATATGAGATATAATCTCCGGATTATATCCTTCATTAATTCTCAGATTAAATAGGAAGGATTTTCAGATTAGATCTGAACTGGAAATTTTCTTGAAAAAAAAAAAAAAAAGTTAAAAAAAAGAATTAGTTTGAATATTCATTTTTTTTTTATTCTCATCATTTCCTTTTTTTTTTAACTTTTCCACTTTTCCACCTTCTTTTCCACTTTTCCACCTTCTCTCACATATAAGCGGTGAATATGCAGATTCGTTAAATCATGGAGTGAAAAGCCTCGAAATATTTATACAGTATTCTTGCGTTTCTGAGTTCAAATCTCGCCATGAACTTTACCGTTCATCCCTCCAGGGTCGATAGAATGAAGTAGGACTCTAGTGGAATCATTAGGGAGTCAGGACAGGATAAGAGAACAGAACAGGAACACCGTATACAGGCGTTTAAACTAGAGTGAAAGTGAAAGTGAAAGTATATGTATTCATTCTATCGTTCTCTTTTGCCGAACCGCTAAGTTACGGGGACGTAAACACACCAGCATCGGTTGTCAAGCGATGTTGTGGGGGACAAACACAGACACACAAACATACACACACACACACACACACACACACACATATATATATATATATATATATATATATATATATATACATATATACGACGGGCTTCTTTCAGTTTCAGTTTCCGTTGCTATCGACGATGATTATTCTACTGAATGTTCGATCAACTGAACTATCAGACCTTTGAATGAGTGTGTGAATGGCTGAATATTCCACAGACATTTTTTTTTTTACTTCTTTCAGTCATTTGACTGCGGCCATGCTGGAGCATTTAATTCAGTTCCCAAGCCAAATATTTTTGATACAGTGTATAACAAGGCCGGATCTTCTTAATTACAAGAACGAAATCATCTCACGCGATTCTACACAGTTTCCGCCAGTACATTTTTAAAAAATAGAAAACTTGGATCGACTCAAAGCTGTTTTTAAAAACTCGTATCGTCATAACATCACGTAACAGGAACGAACCCGGGACCGCATAATTGCGAAACAAACTTCTGAATAATTCGGTTACATTACGTCCCTCCCTATCTTTTATCTTTTTACTAATTTCAGTCATTGGACTGCGGCCAAGCTGGGGCACCACCTTCAAAGACTTTTAGTCGAACAAATCAACTCCAGTAAGTATTTTTTTACAGTACACAAACGAACCACCACCAGTTGTCAAACGATATAAGGGGAAACAAACAAAACACACACACACACACACACACACACACACACACACAGCATCGACCTCAGTGTTCAACTGGTACCTATTATTTTAACTCCGAAAGGCAAAGTCGACCTCGGCGGAATTTGAACTCAGAACGTAACAGCAGACGAAATACCTGTTTCTTTACTATCCACAAGGGGCTTAAACACAGAGAGGACAAACAAGGACAGACAAACGGATTAAGTCGATTACATCGACCCCCGTTTACGGAATGAGGATAACAACGTAGCTTTCGCGCCCTTGCAACCGCCAGTCTATCGCGTGTGGTGGGTGGATCTTCAAGTTGCCGCACGCACTCATAGTAGCTTAGCGTAGGCTCGAATTAGAGATTATTCTTTGTGGATAATGAGTCCTGATTAGAAGAAGAAGACAACATCTATGACAACAACTATGACAACAA
Organism: Octopus sinensis; assembly: GCF_006345805.1. Classification (NCBI taxonomy): domain Eukaryota; kingdom Metazoa; phylum Mollusca; class Cephalopoda; order Octopoda; family Octopodidae; genus Octopus; species Octopus sinensis. The sequence goes on along the minus strand of NW_021823860.1, from coordinate 9,844 downwards.
CTATGACAACAACAATAACAACAATAGTTACTGCAATAACGTTTCCCTTTTATTTTATTTGCCACAGCTTCTACAAACACATGGTTCCAGGTTCAATCCCACCGCGTGGCACCTTGGGCAAATGTCTTCTACTATAGCCTCGGGCCGACCAAAGCCTGGTGAATGGATTTGGTAGACGGAAACTGAAAGAAGCCCGTCGTATATATGTATATATATATATGTATGGTGTGTGTATGTTTGTGTGTCAGTGTTTGTCCCCCCAACATCGCTTGACAACCGATGCTGGTGTGTTTACGTCCCCGTAACTTAGCGGTTCGGCAAAAGAGACCGATAGAATGAATACTAGGCTTACAACGAATAAGTCCTGGGGTCGATTTGCTCCACTGAAAAGGTGGTGCAAATGACTGAAACAAGTAAAAGAGTAAACTAAAGCGCGAGTCCGTACATGGATGATAAACCTGCTGGAAACAACAGGCAAGTCTCCCTTAAATAATGTAAAGAGAGAAACTAGTTCAAGGTCGAATGATGTAGCCCAGAAGTCGTTGTGTTTAAACCTAAAACAAGATTGTCGCGACGGAAACTCTAACTCTGATATATAAGCTTACTGGATTAGAGCAGAAGCCGAGCTAAAGAACAACAACGTCAACAACAACAATAGCATTATCATCGACAACAAAGGCGACAGCGCCAACGGAAACGGCTGTAACGACGACGCCGATGGCGACGGCGGCGGCGACAATGGCGGCGAAAACAACAGATTCTAGTCTTTTGTCACTGAGCTGACATAGTTTGGTAAGGAACTCTCTTGAAATTAATAGCAATAAAGTCTCATCGATCGATAAAATCGATACACTTGGTTAGCAAAAGTCACATAATAAATCACTATCGATTTTGTGTGAGATAAATTGACATCGATTTGTACTTGGGTGCAAGAGGACTACACTTGTGGAATAAATATAGTCTGTAATAATAAAAATAATGATGATGACAATAATAATAATAACAATAGTAATAATAATAATAATAATAATAATAATAATAATAATAAAAATAATAATGATAATAATAATAATGATAATAATAATAATAATAATAATAATAACAATAATAATAATAATAATAATAATAATAATAACAGTATATTACTGGTATATAGTTTATCTATATTTAAGAGGCTGCCATTATTATTATTATTATTATTATTATTATTATTACTTGTCAACGCAGAAAACTGGAGGGAAATGTAACAAAGACAATAGTAATAATAATAATAATAATAATAATAATGTCTTACAGTATATTACTGGTATATAGTTTATCTCTATTTAAGAGGCTGTCATTCAGTACCCAGGCTGTCAACTAAAATTACCTTTAAACTGCTTTTCCTAGGTTTATACGGAGTAAATTTACATTAACCCTTTTGTTACCATATTTCGGTTGAGATGCTCTGTTTCTTCCAATTAATTTTAAATATAACAAAGAATTTAGTAAAATAATTTAGTTATCATTCAGCTAGTGTTAGGAACATAAATTGTGACTAAGGTTTGGTGGAAGATTTTAATTCAAAACTTATGAAAACAAGACATTTGTACTACAGAGCCAGAGCCGGTTTCAGCCAGGTTGGTAGCGAAAGGGTTAAGCACTGGAAGAGTGGAACGTGCAATTTCCTGTAATTCAGGACAGGTCACCTCATGATCTCAGCAGACAGAATGGAAAAGACGTTGATGCTCTAGATGGTGATGGAAACACTCCGTCGGTTACGACGACGAGGGTTCCGGTTGATCCGAATCAACGGAACAGCCTGCTCGTGAAATTAACGTGTAAGTGGCTGAGCACTCCACAGACACGTGCACCCTTAACGTAGTTCTCGGGGATATTCAGCGTGACACAAAGAGTGACAAGGCCGGCCCTTTGAAATACAGGTACAACAGAAACAGGAAGTAAGAGTGAGAGAAAGTTGTGGTGAAAGAGTACAGCAGGGATCACCACCATCCCCTGCCGGAGCCTCGTGGAACTTTTAGGTGTTTTCGCTCAATAAACACTCACAACGCCCGGTCTGGGAATCGAAACCGCGATCCTATGACCGCGAGTCCGCTGCCCTAACCACTGGGCCAGTGCGCCTCCACGATGCTCTAGAATAGCCACTATGACTAACAGGGGTCGCGTTTGCGAGCTTCTGAAGACATGAAGGGGTAAATACGAATCGCCATGTAGATCGAACGTGAAGCAGAGAAGAAAGAAATTGAACGAGAAAAGAAAAACAAATCCTGTCCATCTTGAATGAATTGTTTATAAGAATTATATTTATATATTTAGATTTTCTCTAATTAATTTCTCTGTGCTCTAATTAACTTATAATCTCGCTTAATGAATTATTAAAATAGTGTTCTTTGGTGTGTATCACGTACAATTTCCATTCCTGAATCCTTTTAAGAAAGGTATTATTTATGTAAACAAATTGAAACGACTTCCGCCGGAAATTAAAATTCGGTAGGTTTATTTTTTTTATTCATGTATTTTTCTTTAGCCCTAGGACACATAAGGCTGGTTATCCGGTTTTCATGGTGTAAAAATGATCGAGATCACTGCATTACCCTGAACGGAACACCAGTCTGTTGCAGGGTTTAAAGGCAGCAATTTTTGAGAGGAGGGTACAAGTAGTTTATATTAAACAAATGGAACCCTGGTCGTCATGAATGACGAAGTCCCAGTTTTATTGCATCCCATTTGTTTTGGTTTTCGTCCACAACCAAAAGTTTCTTATTTGGAGTCATGAGTTCACTCGATTCTGATAAAGCACAAAGTCAACGTAGCTATCTTTCATTCTTTTATTCATTTACATGTTCCAGTCATTTGACTGCAGCCATGCTGGAGCACCGCCTTTAGTCGAACAATTCTTTGTAAGCCTAGTACTTATTCTATCGGTCCCTTAGGCCAAACCGCGACGTTACGGAGACGAAAATGCACCAAAATCGGTTGTCAAGCGACGGTGGCGAAGTCGACTTTGCCTTTCATCCTTTCGGGGTCAATAAATTAAGTACCAGTTACGCACTGGGGTCGATATAATCGACTTAATCCGTTTGTCTGTCCGTCCTTGTTTGTCCCCTCTATGTTTAGCCCCTTGTGGGCAATAAAGAAATAAGAAACGTTAGCAGCCCTGGGGTCGATTTGTTCGACTAAAGGCGGTGCTCCAGCATGGCCGCAATCAGATGACTGAAACAAAAACAAAAAGAATACAAAAAAAATATATAAATGAAGTCAGTGAATAGTAAATACAGTAAAAATAGCGATCATAATGAACTCATTGAAGATAGCTTCGATGACACAGTTAAGGCGACATATTGATTTCTGTCCGATTAGGCACGAAGCCAACTCTTGGTAGGTTAAGATGCAGAGTCACTTGAATATCCGTCAGTATCTTAGTTACTAACACCAACGCCATCCGACACAGAGGGCAGCTATGTAATCTCTCTGGCCTTGTCAGGCGGCGAGCTGGCGGGAAAGTTAGCACGCCGGGCGAAATGCTTAGCAGGATTTCATCTTGTGACTTTACGTTCTGAGTTCAAATTCCGTCGAGGTCAACTTTGCCTTTCATCCTTTCGGGGTCGATTAAAAAAGTACCAGCTACGCACTGGGGTCGTTGTAATCGACTTAATCTGTTTGTCTGTCCTTGTTTGTCCTCTCTGTGTTTAGTCTCTTGTAGCTAGTAAAGAAATAGGTATTTCGTCTGCTGCTACGTTCTGAGTTCAAATTCCGCTGAGGTCGACTTTGCCTTTCATTCTTTCGGGGGTCGACTAAATAAGTACCAGCTACGCACTGGGGTCGATGTAATCGACTGAATCTGTTTGTCTGTCTTGTTTGTCCTCTCTGTGTTTAGTCTCTTGTGGGTAGTAAAGAAATAGGTATTTCGTCTGCCGCTACGTTCTAAGTTCAAATTCCGCCGAGGTCGACTTTGCCTTTCATCCTTTCGGGGTCGATTAAATAAGTACCAGCTACACACTGGGGTCGATGTAATCGACTTGCCCCTTCCACAGAAATTTCGGGCCTTTTGCTTAGAGTATAAAATAATATTTTATCATTCGAAGGTGGCGAGCTGGCAGAAACGTTAGCACGCCGAGCGAAATGCTTTGTGGTATTTCGTCCGCCGCTGCATTCTGAGTTCAAATTCCGCCAGTGTCGACTTTGCCTTTCATCCTTTCGGGGTCGATTAAATAAGTACCAGTTACGCACTGGAGTCAATATAATCGACTTAATCCGTTTGTCTGTCGTTTTTGTCCTCTCTGTGTTTATCCCCTTTTGGGTAGTAAATAATTAGGTATTTCGTCTACCGTTACGTTCTGAGTTCAAATTCCGCCGAAGTCGTTTTTGCCTTTTCGGGATTGATAAATTAAGTACCAGTTGTGTACTGACTGTCCCCCTCTCCTAAAATTTCGAGCCTTGTGCCTAGAGTAGAAAAGAATCTCTCCAGCCTTTTCTATTCCGTGCTTCCTTTCTGCATCTGTCCCATCATGCTCAACTCTGTCGCCCCTTCCACTGCATTATTCTCAGCTGTAGACGCGTAGTTTTCTACTTCTTGTATTTTGGACGATCCACTTTATTGTTAGGACGTATTAAGTGTTCTGGCTGGGACCGAGGCACGTGACACAACCGTCAGTGTCGAGTCACTCCATTTTGATTTATATGGATAATACCATACCAAATTCTGGTGCCTTAACTGAATCTAAATTTTTACAGAACTTTATATATATATATATATATATATATATATATATATATATAAGAAAGTTAGATAGATATCAATAAATTTAAGGGTAGCAAAACGTTTTTATTTCTTTCCATTCAGAATACAGCTATTAGTGGTTTGGAGTTTGGCTGCTCTTTCTAGTGAGTTGAATGTCCTATTATGGCCATTCCTTATATATTTGAATATATACATATATATATATATATATATAGGGAATATTCACACAAAAAAAAAACAAAAGACGAAGACAGGTGGTGTACAAGACAAACAGATGTATTAGTATAGCGCTCAGGAATAGAAAAAGTCTTTTACGTTTCGAGCCTACGCTCTTCTACAGAAAGGGACACAGAAAGAAACAAGGAAAGGAAATAAAGAATGCGTAGTGGCTAACGATCTATCATGGCGAATATATATATGTAGATTATATATATATATATATATATATATATATATATAGAGAAAAAATCTATCAGAAAGGAAATCTATCTCTCTTAAAAAAATATCTTTTGATAAGCATAACAAATGCGCAACGGTAAAAAGAACTTCACTAATTAAATACACTCTCCCTTACTTAAATTATTTTGTCAGCATTTTCTTATTTCCTTTTTTATATATCACAAATCATGTTCCACATCTCCTATTTTTAAATATATATATATATATATATATATATATATTTAAACACACACACACACACACATATATATATGTATATTTATGAAGAGAGTGAGAGTGAGATAGATAGGAAGAGAGCTAGATAGTGGGAAGGAGGAGAGAACGTGTGAGAGAGATAAAGAGATGGAGAGAAACGAAAGAAAAGATATTGAAGTATATAATTTCACTTGTGCCGTCAGTGAGAACGGTTGGTCGCTAATTAGTGTCGTAAATCAGTCCGTTTGGTGTAAGGAGATTAGTGGAGAGTATTTGATGAGTAAGTTTATTACAGTAATTTAGGGTGAGTGGAGATGATTATTATCTTGGAGATGTCTTGGAGAATATAGAGACAGAGGAAAAGGTGGAATGAGAGAGAGAGAGAGAGAGAGAGAGAGTGTGAGAGTGAATGAGAGGAGAGAGAGATAGAGGTAGGGAGGTATATTGCTCTAAATAACAGTGGAAGTTCATCGTCAGGTCTTAGTTATCATTAACCTCGCTGGCTTCCATAAGTCATAGGCTATGTATGCATGTATGTACGTATGTATGCATGTATGTACGTATGTATGCATGTATGTATGTGTGTATGCATGTATGTATGTATGTATGTATGTATGTGTGTATGTATGTATGTGTGTATGTATGTATGTATGTATGTATGTATGTATGTATGTATGTATGTATGCATGTATGTATGTATTTGTCTGTGTCTGTGTGCATTGTGTGAATATATGCATGCTGTGTGTGCGCTTGTGTGCGTATGCTATTATACATGTGTGTATGTATGTATGTGTATGTATATAAGTGTATATGGGCATGTAGTGTATATCTTTATATATATTTCTTTACTGCCAACAAGGGGCTAAACATCGAGGGGACAAACAAGGACAGGCAAAGGGATTAAGTCGATTACATCGACCCCAATGCGTAACTGGTACTTATTTAATCGACCCCGAAAGTATGAAAGGCAAAGTCGACCTCGGCGGATTTTGAACTCAAAACGTGCCGGCAGACGAAATACCTATTTCTTTACTACCCACAAGGGGCTAAACACAGAGAGGACAAACAACGACAGACAAACGGATTAAGTCGATTATATCGACCCCCAGTGCATAACTGGTACTTATTTAATCGACCCCGAGAGTATGAAAGGCAAAGTCGATCTCGGCGAAATTTGAACTCAGAACGTAAACCAGACGAAATACTGCTAAGCATTTCGCCCGGCGTGCTAACGTTTCTGCCATCTCTTTATATATGTATAGATGTACGTGTATATACATATGTATGGGTAAAGACCCCCTTCGGTCATGAATGACCATGGGATTGCACCTAGAAAGTTACCCTCCTAGACACAAGTCCGTGCAAGGTGGTTTATGGAAGACCAGCAGTCGCCCATGCATACCAGCCTCCCCTCTCCACGCCACCAGTGCTATCCAAGGGAAAGACAAAGGTCGATATAGCTTGGCACCAGTGACGTCGCAACTCATTTCTACAGCTGAGTGAACGTGAAATAAAGTGCCTATATATATATAAGGTGTGTAGCGTTTGATCGTAGCATTGACCATGACAGAGGAAGTTGTCATGGCGATACCTGTTCAGAGGCCTACGCAAGTTGCAGAAAGTGGTATGGAGAGGAGCGTATGAGCCGCACACAAGTGTACAAGTGGTTCAGTCGTTTCCAAGATGGCCGAAAATGTCGATATTGACAAACGTTCTGGGAGACCCGCGAGCAGAAGAACTGAAAAAATAAAGGCCATTGCAGATGTGAGGGGAAATCGTCGAATCACCATCCGTGAGTTATCAGAGGAAGTGTAGATTAGTTACGGTTCAGTCAAGTCCATTATCACTGAAGATTTGGGTATGAGACGTGTATCTGCCAAATTTGTGCCAAAACTGCTTTCAGCTGACCAAAAGGACACTCGGGGTTTCTGTTGCACAAGGTCACCTTGATTATACCGAAACATAAAAGAATTTTTCTATTCCTGAGCGTTATACTAATAGATCTGTTTGCTTTGTACACCACCTGTCTTCGTCCTTCGTATTTTCGTAAACTCTCCCTATATATATATATAATATATATATATATAATATATATATATATATAATATACATTATATAATATATATATATATATATTATATATATATATATATATATATAGATGTATGTATGTACGTATGACACACACATACACAAACACACCACACACACACAAATAATATATATGTGTGTGTGTGTGTGTGTGTGTGTGTACATACGTACATACGTACATACATACATACGTGTATATATATATATATACATATATATCACCGTGATCACCGTGACCGACCAGGCTATCAGATGTTGTTACACATCGCTGGTCACAATGCGCTTCGCATTGTTTTAGCCTTCAAATGACACCACCCCGCTGGCTAAGCGAGCAGGTCAACAGAAGAAAGAGTGAGAGAAAGTTGTGGCGAAAGAGTACAGCAGGGATCGCCACCACCCCCTGCCGGAGCTTCGTGGAGCTTTTAGGTGTTTTCGCCCAGTGGTTAGGGCAGCGGACTTGCGGTTGTAGGTTCGTGGTTTCGATTCCCAGACCGGACGTTGTGAATGTTTATTGAGCGAAAACACCTAAAGCTCCACTAGGTTCCGGCAGGTGGTGGTGGCGATCCCTGCTGTACGTATAATAGTGTGAGCATCTACAAATATGTGCGCAAATAAAATCCCAGTCTTTTGTCCCAGAGGTTTAAGGTTCGTACATGCCATTGTATAATTGTATAATTTCTACCCGATTCATTGTCTCTGGCTGTCTCTCTCTCTTTCTCTCTCTCTCCTTCACCCTCTCTCTCCTTCTCCCCCTCTCTCTAGCTCTCTTTCTCTCTAGTTTTTCTCTCTCTCTCTTTATATATATATATATGTATGTATATATATATATATACATATATACACACACGCACACATATATATGCATGTATATAAGCAAATGCACATACATATATATGCACACATACACACACAAACAAATACATACATACATACATAAATACATGTGTGTGCGTGTATATATATATATATATAGATATTATATAAAATTAAATATATATAAAATTAAATAAGGGTAGAAATTGATATTAATCAAATAAAACCAGTGGCCTAGATTAAAAATTTTATACATACAAAATTTAGAGGACTGACCACTAATAGTGGACAGCCTGTATTGCTAGAAATAGACGTCAAAATCGCCATTTTCCACGAAGACTGTTTTCTCAAGAAAAAACTTCACTTTGGTTTTTTGCTGAATTTTTTCGTGAGAACACATTCTTCGTGAAAAATGGCGATTTTGACGTCTATTTCTAGAATACAGGCTGTCCACTATTAGTGGTCAGTCCTCTAAATTTTGTGCATATATATATACATACATACATAGAGGCACACAGTGTGTGGATATGAACAAGCAAATATATCTATTTACTCAGTCAACGCAATATAGATGTATTTGTTATTTACCAAGCCGCTTATTCATGTAGAAGAGGCTAAACTGTTAGATATCAAAGGCATTAACTTAAAGCCGCATTGAACCCACGCTCCAACGCACACTAATCCTATAAGACGGCATTGAACTTGTATAATGCATGACAGAGTCTGAGAAGTTTCGAGTCTACGCAGGATTTTCTTTCTTGTATAATTGACATATGTGAATCGTTTCCAGTGGAGAGCGGAAACCTGCTGTGGTTTCCAATCGAACGACTTATAACTTCGTTACTCCATACTCCAACTCCCCTTCTAATTAAGACAAATTAGAGGCGCAGGTGTGTCTGTGCCGTAAGATGTCTGTGCCGTAAGATGTCTGCTTCCCAGCCACGTGGTTCCCTGTTCAAATCCAACTGTGGGACACTTCCGGCAATAGCTTTCTGTTTTAGCACCAGGCCGAGCAAAGTCAGGGGTGGATTTGGCATGTAGAAACTGAAAGAAACCCGTGTGTGCGTGTGTGTGTGTGTGTGCGTCTATGTGCGCGCGTGTGTATATGTATGTGTGTGACAACCGGTGCTGTTTTGTTTATGTCTTCGTAACTTGACGATTCAGCAAACACACACACACACACACACACACACACACACACACACCACACACACACACACACACATACACTGAATAAAGCTAAGAGCTAATAGTAGCTTCTTGCTATGAAGACACGTGGCTAGGTAGAAGACACTTTACCCAAGGTGCCACGCAGTGGGACTGAACCCAGAACCATGTGGTTGGGAAGCAAGCTTCTTACCACAAAGCTACGTCTGCGCCTGAGATTTATACACATTTTAGATAAATGTAAGTGAGCAGCTGACACTCTCCATAAAAACCTGGATCTAAAATGGAACAGTAAAAATCTACAAGTTTTTTTCAATATTCAACATGCAATTCTACAGTATCGTTCTCTTCGAAATTCCAGTAATGGAGTCTTGTTTT
>NW_021823859.1:20000-21037 GCF_006345805.1 Octopus sinensis | reverse complement strand
ACTATAAGTATATGCATGTACATATACATGCATATTACATTTATACATATACATGTATGAAGGTAAAGACATATATATATATAAAGAGAGAGAGGGGGAGGGAGACATAAATATATACATATGCATTTATATATATATATGTGTGTGTATACCTACATATATACATATATACATATATATGAATATATATATATATACATATATACATATATATATACATATATATATACATACATATATATATACATATATATATAATATATTATATATATATATTATATATATATATATATTGTATATATATATATGTATATATGTATATACACGCACATATATATTCCTGGGTTGGCCGGTCCTTGATCAAGGCACTTCACTTCACGTTGCTCCAGTCTATTCGGCAGTAAATGAATACCAGCCTAATGCAGATTCATCTCTCAATTCTTACATCAGTCACATCCAAGGTTCCATTGAGTCATCGGTGGAATGGCCATGGTTGCGAAGGGGGTGTCTGCTTGTGACCATACTCGCTCGCGTGTATGTCTGTGTATATGTACACCCACACTCACACCCACACATACTGTTCACAGATGAGAACGAAATACTCCTCTTATAGAAGACACTTAACCCATTAAGTCCCTCTGTCCTATAAACAGGACACTAAATGAGAACATTAAATAACCTGCATCACATTGTCTCCATGTCCTATTTATAGGACACCGAGTATTTCCATTTCTACTTGAAGTAAACGGAGTTTTGATAATTATTTTTTTTTCATTTTAACCTATTTTCAATCATCCGTAAAAATTTAAAAGTAATATTCAGAAATTGAAGTACTCTGGGACTTAATGGGTTAAATGGCACTCAAAAGATTCAAATTTCGACTCCGATGTCTTTGCAGGGGATCGATTCCAGAAGATAAAGGAGGGATCAGGTTGAGCAGATATGGAAGCAATTAGGCAACTTGATCCCTCTTATATAAGTATGTATATAGCGTCGTCTGCATGTATATCTATGTACACATATAATTTATCTGTCAG
>NW_021823859.1:2500-17500 GCF_006345805.1 Octopus sinensis | reverse complement strand
CTCAGAAACAGTCTAGAACCGAAGAGCTCAAATTGAGCCAAGTTCCAGTTTATAATTTCAATGGAGGCAATACGAACGGACAACTAGAGGAACATGACCTATTATCCAATAGAATGTTCAATATGTATGTGTGCACTTTCATTGGAGCTCAATAAATCAATATAAAGTTCGAAATAATATTTGTGTTAAAAACATAAAAGCATATAAACATATAAATATTTAATATTTAAAAACACGCAATTATTTAAAAATACGTAGGCATTTTTAAAATATATAAACACATAAATAGATACATAAATAGATATAAAAACGTCGATATGATATAAGATATAGTGAATTATAAAAACACACTCCTAGCAACTTAATCGGACCCTCCGTCCAACGTCCCACGACGCAGTCTGGAGGCATCGACTTGCCTCTCCAGGTGCCGAGCTACAAGCCGACTGACTTTTCACGATTAACTTTTGCTCCTGTCACCGTCTCGTAAACCTTGATGGCCTTGCCTACCCTCTGTAGGTGATCCATTTCGGTTACGATGATGGTGATGTCATCCGCGTAAGCTGACACCGACTTTCCACAACCTGGCTGTCTCGGGATGCCGCTCAATTTTCACAGTAATGGATCAAGAGCCATCACGTACAAAAGCGTAGAGACCGGACACGCTTGACGAACCGAGCGCTTGATGTTGAACAGCCTCGATAAGAAGCCGTTCACCCGAACTACCGAGTCGACGTTGTCATAAATCTGAATGATCCACCCGAGGAAGCCAAGACCCAGGCCGAACTGCGCCAGAACGGACACCAGGTAGCGATGGTCAACCCTTTCAAAAACCTTACATTGGTCTAAATGGACCAGTGCCTCACCCTTGCAAGAATCACTATTAAACCCCTCTAAAGTGTACCGTATAAGATGGAGATTATCCTGGATGGTTTGCCGGGAACGGCACATGTCTGTGCCTCCCCGATCAGACCATCCGCGGCACGCACCAATCTTTTCGATGACACTTTGGCCAAAATCTTCAACTCTGCGTTTAGCAGAGTGATGGGCCGAAAATTATCAACGGAATCCCCCTTGTCTAACACTCTATCTAGGTATGACCTGGAAGATCCGTCGCTATTTGACCATGTCTACAATGGAGCATTCGGAAATTCCAACCTATAAGGATCTGCTAGCTCAAAGCGGCTTAGCAGTTCCAGGAAGCAAGGATTACCTTTTCTATCTGTACACGAGCCAACATAATCTACGCGTGCCTCGCAGATTGTGTTATAGTCTCCTAGCACAACTAAAGAATGTGAAGTACCAAGAAACTTCTCCAGATTCCAAAAATATTCACTTTGCTCGGTTGGCGTGGGTGCATAAATTGCAACCAGTCTGATAACTTTACCATAGTTGAACGTCCAGTCCATGACGACCAGCCTACCTTCTGGATCTGTAAAAATCAACTTTTTCTCAGAAACCCGGTTTCTTTTTAACAGGACCAACACCCCGCTTCCGCTAGAAGGACAGCCTGGAGAAAAAAAAACTCTCGTAGCCATCAAGCAGCGGGAGCAGATCTCTTGGCCCCCTTAACCGGGTTTCTGTAGCAACAATAACATCCAAATTACGCGACCTGATGTCATTAAGGAAGCGACCTTGCTTCCAGCTTGACACCAGGCCACGCACACTTAAGCAACCAACATAAATGTTCGACATTACTTACCTCTGCATCAGTGGTTCGAGGTTTCTTCGTTCTGGTGTTCTTTTTTTTCTCTCCTTTCCTCGGGTTCGTGGGGTATTTGGACGAAGGCCGCCGTAAATGTATGGAGAAAAATCCATCCTGAGCGGGCCTACGTCGTGGAAGACTTCCGGCCTGTCCTGTAAATGAGAAAGTCTTTCAAAGTTGTTTTTTCAACCCATTTGGCAGATGAAGTGGCTGCCAAACGGTTGATAAGTCTATTATTAGACGCCTTGATGGCCATATATGTATTCTCATTTTCTTGTTAATTTTTTTTTAAAGTTCAGTTTGGTAAGGGTGGCCTGTGCTTTCTTCTTCTTTTTTTTTTGGACACAGTCGACTACCCCTCCTTTCTGTCTTTATCTTCACTCTCTTCTGTTTATATCGGTGTTGTATTTTCTTTCGGTATTGGTGTTGGTGTTTCAGTTGCTGATTCTTCTATTTCTTCTTGTTGTTGTTTTTCTTTTGGTTTGCACTCCGACCATATGTGGACCTTTAAACCGCAGTTAAAGCACCTTGACTTTCTTCCTTCTACGAACACTATTAATTTTTCTTCGCCGACATTTATAATTTCGGGTATTTCCTCCAGGGTTGGGACATCTTTATTAACATTGTCAGGCATTGTCCCTTCCAGTTCTCTTCTTTTTCTACTGAGGCCTGGAGAAGCGTTATTTTTTCCTCCAGCCCCATGATGATAGCTGCCACTAAACAGGTGGCATCGACTTTCGGAGGGATGTTCTTGATTTTCACTTTTGATGTTCTTCTTCCCATATATACGGGGAGAAGAACCACTTCCCCCGTTCTTAGGGTCTCCAGGGAGTACCGCCTGGCTACTTCCTCCGACTTAAACCAGACTTCAACTGTTCCGAATCTTTTACCTCGGTTAATGTGATCTCAGTCCAAATAGGTCTGAGACATTTCTCTACTATTTTTTCCTCGGTTCTGATTATTCTTTTTTTTTTGCTTATGTTGTACGTTTTGTACAAAATCCTTCTCCCGTTGACTTGGTCTGTTGTTTCTTCCCGATGGGCTACTTTTATCTCGGTCCCCTCCTTTTTGAGAAATGACATCAATCTCTTTAGATTACTTATCTCAGGGTTTAACTGAGTTTCCCTTTTTCCGACTACCTCAGCGGACTTTTTCGGTGTCAGCGCCGGTGATACCTCCTTTTCACCTGTTACAAAAACAGGCATATCCAATATTGAATTATCTGGTGAGTCCATTGAACTCAATGGCGACTCCATGATGTTACTTTATATATATATATATATATATATATATATAATACAATTTCGGCAAAACGCCGAACACAAAAATTGGCTTGTGTTATATAATTCCGCTGCAGGGGGGAATTTTAAAAATTCGCTTCCATAAAAGCGATAAACAGTTCAAATAAGAATAACAAATCACCAACAAAACAAGACTCAGAGGAAATTCTCTCACGTACCGACAACAGGAAACTTGCACCAAGAATAAGACTTCTTTGCCAATTCGAAAAAAATATTTTTGTCATTACACTTATCCCCTTTATAGAACAGTTATGAATATTATTAACTCGGTTTCTTTATTAGCCACAAGGGCCCAAACATAGAGAAGGACAAACAAGGACAGACAGGACACCACAGGGGGGACAATACATAGAACGAATATGATGAGATGATTATACAATAATGGGGTTATGAATGGCTGTGTGCGCCCCTCATCACTTGCATTACCATTAAGCTTTTTAAACTATCCGTTTTTATCATATATTTAACTAACACTTAATTATCGTCTACCATTACAATTATTTGAACCGTTATATTTTTCTCTAAAAATGTTCTTCTATTTTCCGATATTATTAAACATAAAATAAAACACTTACTCTTCCTTTTTTTCTTTTTTTCCCCTCCTTTTTCTTTCCTTTTTTCCTGTCGCTTTGACATACTTATCTATTTTTTAGTAATATTTCATAAGTGGTTCGATATCTAGTAAATCCACTACTGGTGGCAATTCTTTGAATTCCACCGTTATTCCTGACGGGTCGATGTTATCTCCACACATTTCTTGTAGTCTTTTATAACTTTCCTCTTCAATTCCTATCGCCTTCATCTCCTCTGCATATATATGTTTGCTGGTATCTTAAAACTCTTACTATTTGCTTGAACTTGAGTATTTTCTTCTCTGTTTCAATAGTTTTCGAGTAGGTTACGTTAAGTTATGAATATTTATTAACTCATTAGCATAAGCTAGTAGATCGAGTTAAAGGCCTGCGTTAAGCTCAGTTCAGACCAGTCCATTATGATATTTTTTATTGTATTTTTAATTCCATTCCAATGTTTATCTGAAGTTAGCTATCCTAGTTCAAATCATACCAATTACATCCTTACCACGTAAAATACTACCTACTAATATTTACTTCTTTAATTACATTATTATTTTCAATTACATTTTAAATTTTAAATTACAAATTTTAAAGTTTAAATTCTAAATTTTAAATTATCATCTTTATCCTTTCTTCGAATTAGTATTATGAATTTTTATTATTATTAGTCTTATTCTTATTTTTATTTTCATTTTTAGATTTCTTTAAAAACGTTGAGTGTATCTTATGTGTGAAAGCCGGAATTGCATCAGTAAATTTATTTAACATAGCAAGATTATAATTTTTCAAAATAAAGTATGCCTCCCTGATGCACATCTAGTGGATCCAATTCCAAAGGGAGGGGCATGAGCCAAGGTGGACTAAGATAATTTGAACTCTATACTCCTTTCCCTAAGGTCGTTTATAAACGATCACAACGCGGTGGATCTCCTATATTTTGGATCCTTTAAACAACTAAGGTGGCTTCTATACTTTTGCTTCAAGTCTATCGTGCTACCAATATACGGTCTCCTTTGGCCATTATGCATTTCTACGCTACCTTTTTAGACAGCATTCATTGTACTTTCGTCCAAGCCTACATTTGGATTACTTGTTTTACTAATATTGTTGTTGTTGTTGTCATCATCATCATCATCATCATTACCGCCGCCATTCTTATTATCATTATTCATATCAACGTTCGCATTTCTTGTACCCCTTTCATGTTCCGCTTCACAGGGTTCCTTAATCCCGTTACTAGTATCGATAGAGCCATTAATGAGTTTCACCTCATTAGATTTAATATTCTCATCAATATTATTATTATTATTATTATTAAAATGCTTACGTATTTTTAAATATTTGCGTTTTTTCAAATATTAAGTATTTATATGTTTATATGCTTGTATGTTTTTAATACTACTATTTCTCTCTCTCGCATACAAAAAACATTACACATCCATGCATTCACACACATATATGCGACGGGCTTCTACACAGTCTCCGTCTATAAAATTCACTCCCAAGGCATTGGCCGGTCCGGGGTTGTAGTAGAAGACACTTAACCGCTCACTGGACTCGAGTCTCGAACCCACATGGCCATGCTCGCGCCTCTCTGTGTGTGCGTGCATGTGTGTATTGCATGTACATAACATATAGGTGTATACATTATAGAAGAAGAAGAAGAAGAAGAAGAACGTTAATGTGCTGGGTATTTTTGTGGCAGGTGTACTGAAGATGTTGGCAGATAGTGTATGAGAATTAAGGAAGCTGCTGCGCTTGGTCTGGTACAATTCATGGTTACCAATTCTTACGGAGAGGAAGAAGTTGGCGGCTGAGAACCGAAGTAATTTAAGAATTTCCCGTGGGTCAGTAAAACAAAGTCCCAGTTAAGTGCTGAAGTAGAGGGTAGGAACCAAACCCTTTCTCTCTAAATTCTTCATCTTGTACTGAAATCAGAAATTCTTGTTGTTATTGTTGTTGTATTTTGTCTCGACAAAACGAGTGAGTGATGCGTCGCTCGTGTAATTCATCGGGTTTCATGCTAAACGAAACGAATATTTTGCGTGAAATATATTCTTAGATAGGTAGACATTTATCATTGGTATATATTATTTTTCTCTTCACGAAACAATTGTTTTTTTTTTTTTGTCTTCCTCAAACATTTTAAAGATTTCATCTAAAACAGCACATGCCCCCCTCCCCCCCAAAAAAACTACAAAAAATGAAGGGAAACGAAACGAAAGTCGTGTGAAGAAGATAACATATTTCTACTTACAAAAAATGCGCAGGAACACATGCAATTTTTCGCTGACATCTCCCACAGTAACAAACACACACAGAAGCACACACACACACACACACACACACACGCCCCCCCCCCCCACGAACAAACATTTTCAGCCAAAATTTTAACACAGAAAATGCCAACAACAAAACATCCTTTTTTTGCTTCCGTTGGCAGCGAAAGAAAATTTGAAAATAAGTTGAATAGCGAAGAAGAGATTGGCGTGACATAAATATGAACGAAATTAACTGCATTCTCACCCGCATCACTCATCCAAGAACTGGAAGACCTAAATCTACCTCAGTTTTGCAAAGAAATGCAGGGGTTTTCAATTGTTCTCAAAGGAACTGTTGAAGAATACTGAGGGCTATGTATGGAATGGTGAAGTCTCCGTCGAGCGTGGAGAAATATACGAGTGTATCTTCTCAATCCTGAGGACCGAAGATAAGGTAAAGCCACAAGCAGACGAATGTCCGCGGTAATACCGCGTTATATGAATCATCGCAACACAAATGTGATATGCGTGTGTGTGTGTACACATATGTATGATCACATATTTATATATATAGCAAAACGCAGGTACGTACACACCCTTGCGCACAAAATTCTGTTGCGTATATTATATACCTAAAAATTCACATTCGTACACACCATCACTACATACCTACACCCACACCACACACACATATACGCACACACACATATACGCACACACACATATACGCACACACACATATACGTACATACACACATTCATCCACAATTACATGGAATTCGATACTATAATTTGCGAAGTTTCGTAAAGTCGTTAAAATATCTTCAAGCTGTAAATGGCCATTTTATGATAAGCGAAGAACCGTGATTGGCAGAAACACTTGAGACACAGAAGCCCTTAACAGATCAATTAAAACTGAGGTAACAAGAATAAGAACAAATGGTTATGAGATTTTGGAGGAGGGAAGAAAGAGGCGCAAACGTGACTGGTCTTGGGTTCAGTCCCACTACTCGGCATCTTGGACAAGTGTCTTCTTGTATAGTTCCGGGCCGACCAAAGTCTTGTCAGTGCGTTTGGTTGATTGAAATTGAATAGAAGTCCGTTGCGCGCGCGTGTGTGTGTATATATGTATATATATATATCAAAGATAACCGTTGTATAGATATGTGTGTGTGTCTGTATGTTGTGTCCGACCCATTTGGCAGCTGGTGTTGGTTAGTTTATGTCCCCGTAACATAGCGGTTCGGCAAAACTATCGATAGTATAAGTACCGCGGTATCCCAGGATGGCCGCGATCAATTGACTGAAACAAATATACAGAGAGAGAGAGAGAGAGAGAGAGAGAGGGTGGGGGGGAGGCGAAACAGAAAACGACTCCTGATTCCTATTTGTTGACTGTCAATTTTTTTTTTTCTAATATTTAATATATTTTGTTTTCTTTACTGAAAACTATTTTGAAAACGTTTAGTCTCTCCCTTCCCTCCCCCTTTCACTCTCTTCTTTTTATTTTCCTCTTCTTCATGTATTAGTTCTCCATCCTCTTCCTTTTCCTCTCACTTCCCTCTCTCTATTTCGCTTTACTCCCACCCTCCCTCATCTCCCCCCACCTCTGTTTTCCCTTCGTTTATAACTTTCACTGAAGTTTATTCAAATTATATTATTTGCAATACAAGTGTTATTTTTCTTCAAAGTTTTCTTTGGCTGCTCTCTCTCCCTCTCTCTCTCCCCTCTCTCTCTCCCCCTCTCTCTCCCTTTCTCCCTCTCCCTCTCTCGCCAAGCCGCTCTTTGTTTGTCTTCTTCTTCTTCCTTCCAAACGCATACCTATCATCTTACATCACTCTGCAAGCGACTTACACCAGTTTCGCTAATGCCGCCTCCGTTTCTCTCTACGTATAGATAAATGCATGCGTACACACACACAGATACATACACACACACACACAGATACATACACACACACACACAGATACACACACACACACACACAGATACATACACACACACACACAGATACATACACACACACACACAGATACATACACACACACACACAGATACATACACACACACACACAGATACATACATGCATATATGCATGGACGTTCATATGTGTATGTGTATATATATGCAAATATATTTGTGTGCATACACACACATGCACGAATGTACGTGTTTACACAGGCACATGTACACATGCTCCGATGTATGTGTATGCATGTGTGTGTGATTTGTTTCTGTATATATACGTACATATATATATATTTGTATATATATTTGTATATATATTTGTATTTATATATATATCGTTCACTTTCCCTCGCCCATCTGCACAAAGTTTAATGTCTGCCAATAATGGTTTTGCGGCGAGGTGTCACCCTGACATGGCCGACACATTTGCAATACGCACTTGCACACGAGTTGCGCGTGCGCACAACAAGCACCTAATTGGCACCTCCGCCATTTACGACGATGATCGTTCCAGTTGATCCGATCCACAGAACAGCTTGCTCCTGAAATTAAACATGCAAGTGGTTGAGTACTCCACAGACACACGTAGCCTTAACGTTGTTCTCGGCGCGACACAGAATGTGGCGAGGCTGGCCTTTTCAACTACAGGGATAACTCATTCTTGCTGGCTGAGTAGACTGGAGTAACGTGAATTAAAGTCTCTTACTGAAGGACACAATGCACTGTCAAGAATCGAACTCACGACCTTACGATCGGGAATCGAATACCCTAACCACTGAGCCACGCGTCTTCACACAGCATTACCCCCCCCCCCCAATTTTCCACAACCACTTTTTTACACTTTTTTCCTTTCTCTTTCACAAATGATTAAACAAATCATAAAACGTTTCTTTTAAACACTTGTGTTAAATCCATCAGATTCCACAAAGAGGCTCTCAGAAATTTCGCCTAAACCAAGACATTGTTGGAACCAAATCTCCTAAAATCCGCTATTAAAAGGCTATAGAAACATTTTACAACTTTCTACCATTCCTAATAACTTGCAGAGTCTGATATAGCTGATTGGATGATCAATGAGTTACTTTTATCCTCGTTTACCACGGGTGTTTGTTTTCAACACTGAACCAGTAATAAATGAATAATAAAACTTATGAGAAAAAACCGGTTTCATTCCGACACCCCAAGTTGTCCTAAGCATTGCAGGTGGTTGCTGCGGACGCGTTTTTGCGGTCAAGCCGAATCTTTGATCGTTACCCCGTATTATCACAGATCAGTTCGCTGTTTTGCAACTGAGCGTACCGTATTACCCGGGTCAGTGATGAATGAATCAGTGATAAACAAGGACAGATATACTTAGCGATTGTTTAATTCTTGGTGAGCTTTGATCCGTCACAACTATTTTGTAGAAGTTGTCTGACGATGTAAGTCGTGAGTTCGAATTGTCGAACGTCCCCTTTCTTTCCGAAACCGGTGTAATTAGATGATTTAGCTTAAATTTCTAGCAGCTTAAATTTCTAGCAGGTTGCTTGGTTCGTTTAGCGGGATGGACATGACTGGATTGCCTTTTATGATCGGCCTTCTCAATCGTTGGAAGATTTGGAGAAAGTACCGTATTTGAGAAAGTACCGTATTGCCTTAACAATATTATAGGTCTTTAGGGGAAATAAATGCATTAAAACCAAGTCACGGTATACATAGATAAGCACTGGGACGCTAAACCAGTTGGGCCCCTGGGCAACAGCTCAATGTGCCCATGACACAAGAAACCACTGACCCCAGGTCAGAACTGATCCAGCAGTCTTATGGTACGCAAGTAGCCATCCTAACAAGTGATTTGCGATCTACTTATCTATTATTCTGGATATATTTCATTACACAAAATGCGACATTATTTTTCGATAACCACAATATATTGTTTCCACCAAGCTGAAGATCTTACTGCACACAATGACATACAGTTTGTTGATTGTACAGAGGTGCACCGTGACATAATTTGCACCTATTTCACTCTCTCCACTGTCCAATTTTGTCTAAAAGTAGTTTAAAGGACTGCAACCCAGCACTCCACTCCACTCCACTCCTGTTGCATGAAAATGAATTTAAATGGTGCTCGAAATATCCTTTATAAAACAATAAGGAAAAAAGAGAGAAATGACAAAAGAAAATATATTGAAAACATGAAAGAAACCAGTAAAGTTTCTGACGAAGAGGTGTAAAAGTATTCCTTAAATTCCGCCAAGTTTGACGTCAAACATCTCCGTCGCCACCGCCGTCTCTTTCACCGCTCATATGGTCGTCTGCCAGTTTTTATTTCCGCCATTAGTTCACAGTGCTTTCTGCTGAACTAATCAACATTCTCGTTCCCCAAAAAGATAGCAATGTCGGTGTTGAGAGCCGAGATTAAAGGAGGGGTTTGTTTTACATTAGACGATTCACAAAGGATTGGTTTTGATAACGATGTGTTTGTCGAACTCTTCCAATTTTCCTCCTGTGAAGTTGTCTATATTATTGTTAGTGTTTGTTTTTATTGTTAATGCTTCCGGTTCTTTACGTTCTGGGTTCAAAACCCACCGAGATCTTTAAAGCTTTATTGTATGTGCTTCGAGATCCAGTTGTGAAAAATAAATATATCACTTTCTCTCGAACATCTTAAAACATCAACTACACACACACATACTCACACACACATGCACACACACGCACACACACACATACACGTATACAGGCACATGACTTATATTGGTCCATTCACATTTATTGAAACCTTTCGTAGTAGTAACTTGCTAAGCAGTATTTCCGTTGACCGTCAAAGTGAGTACTCAGTCATTGATGAATTCCTGATATAATTACAAAGTGTCTACATCTATCTCTTACATACAGTGCTGTCTAAAATCTATAGATATATTCTGCAGTATACAACAATAGAGTCTGGATTGGCCCACGATTCCATTTCCTTCATGCATGAATATGGAGTATTGAATCGATGCCCGAAAAATCAATACTGGTCTTAAACATCCATTGATGACGAAAAATAAATTGATATTTTGTTCAAACCTCTATTGATGAAAAAAGAGTTGCCCAGCGTTTGTTACTGTTTGACCTTTGGTTAGTCTCGATCAAGACGAGCTATGAATGAGTAGAGTCATTAGAGCAGCGGATAAAGTGCTTTGCGGTATTTACTCCGGTTCTCTACGTTCTGAGTTCAAAACCTACCGAAGTCCACCTTACCTTTAACCCTTTCGCTTGGAATATAGTCCGAGTGCCCAGGGGACGGCAACCCGAAAAAAGTTTGCGAGCCGCTGAACTAAAGTTCTTCTTAGATTGATCGGTCCTTGGGTACTTCTAACTGACGAGACACAACGATGTCGAAACGTCGGATGTCCCAGGATCACTTATGCTAATGAGTGGAGTGTGTTTTGAACACATATTCGTCGTAAAGAGGAAGTTGTACACTTGTGACGAAACAACAACAATTAGCGTATTCACGTTCAAGTCTTCTGGAACGGGTTAAGAATAAACATGAAAGTTATCATAATGATCCTCGCTGTTCAGCGTGCATACGACGATTTATTTTCGGCGGACAGATATTAGCACGGATCAGCGAACAATTTGTTCGCTCAAGTTATAAACAACAACATCGACTTTTGCGTGATTCACTCATCCGGGCTGACTCAGGATGACGAAACACGGCGATCGAGTGTGTTGTCAGGTTCGAATCAACCGGAATGGATTAGAGACAGCCATGCATGTCATTGCTTTGATTATCGCTGTTCACCGCGCATTTGACGATCTGCTAATAATGTATAGGGTTTTGATTGTTTATTCAATGAACCATAAAAACAGAAATTAAGACGGAAGTGTTTGTAGTCATAGGCGCCTTCATTGGCGCATAAAGTATTATTAATAGTCAAAGGTATGCTGTTTTATCTCTATAAAATATACCATAAAGCGGTAATTAAATCGGTTTGATTAATCTTGGTAGTCACTTATATAAAACGTTGATTTAATTGTAAAATAGGAGAAAATAGCAAACGGTTTCTATGTGCGGTGAACTCCCTCTTATCAGGTACTCAAATAACCGGGACTTTCAAACAACCAGCATCAAGAAAAAAATTAAAATATGTTGTTAATTAGAGTGAAGAAAATTTATACTCATTTGTGTTAATTAATCTTTATTAAAAGTAAATTTCTATCGTATCTAAACTGGATTTCTATTGTATCTAAACTTGCTCCTCAGAGTTCAGCGCAATATTGTATTGGACTGTATTTGCGACGCCTGTAATTTATTAGGTTAATAAAGGCTGTTCTTGGCTTTAATTATATTTTTATTTCTTCCTATTTCTCTCATTTCCATTTTATTCAGGATATTGATGGTAACACTGACGGACATATTATAGGGTTTTAATGACCTTCTTCTAAGATGCTTTGGTCATATAAAGATTGATGATCACATATCCGAAACATTCAGTCGTCCCACAATCCTCTGCTTCCGGTAATGCACGATAGGAGGGAGGTTAGTGTATTGACAATTCTACAGATACAGGTGTGGGTATGTGAATAAGAAGCTTGATTGTCAACCATATGGTCATGGGTTCTTTCCCACTGCGCGGCACCATGGGCAAGCGCGCAAGCGCGTGCGTGTGTGTTTGTCCCCCAATATCGGTTGACAATTGGTGCTGATTTGTTTACGTATCCTTAATTTAGAGGACCAGCTTAAGAGACTGGTAAAATGTACCAGACTTTAAGAAAAGTTCTGAGGCTAATTTGCTCGACTAAAATCATTTCAACACGGTGCCCCAGTTTGGCCGCAGTCTAGTGACCGGTACAAGATAAAAGACAAACTTGTGTCTACGAACAGAAAGGACTTCCTCGAGACATTAATTTTGAGTGGGAGAAAGGAAGATATGGTTGCTATTTCTGGCATTTTGCGAAACCACGTAGGAGCTCCAACCCGTCGCTGCTTTGCAGGAAGAGAAGTTCTTTGAAACATAAGTCACACGGTAGACGATGTTCGGTGCATAGTTTTGCTGAAAATCTTGGCACATCTGGTCATTTCCTCATGAAAAGAAATAAAGACGACCCCCTATCTCACGAAAAGAAATAAACCTAGCGTCATAATAATAATAATAATAATAATAATAATAATAATAATAATAATGATAATAATAAATTACTTGGTTCGAGCCCAAATAAAATACCAACGAGATGTTGCGTTCAATGTCAGGATGAGATATTTTGAAGAAGTTTTTTTCTTCTGGTCCCAGCGGTGGAAAGAAAAATAGAAGAGAAAAAGAAAAAGAAAAAGAAAAAGAAAAAGAATTGAAGCAAAACACAAAACCAAACAAAAAGAAAAAACCTGACAAACAGTAAAAAAACTAAAAGAACAAAAATGTCGGTGACGAAAACAGAAAACATCTCTTTCATCTTTTGCCGACATCCGGGTATCGATGTACTTGTTGGTATCGTTGTTGTTGTTGTTGTTGTGGGTGTCGTAAGATGGCCTGAAATTTTGTTTGTGCGCTTTTTTGTGCTTTTTTTACTTGTTTGTTTTCTCTTTTTTTGTTCGTTCAAATGTGTTCTTTAGTGCAACGCTGCCTCGTCAAACTAACGATGATGATGATGATGATGATAATAATAATAATAATAATAATAATAATAATAATAATAATAATAAGATAATGGTAGTTGTGGCGGGGGGTAGGGGGGGGGGCTACGTTCAATTTATTTCTTCCCCTTCTGCTGTGCAACAACATACGGCTAGACAATATGTTTGAGCAACGAAGCGTGAAGTGTCTGGAACAAGGTGGAATCTTTTAGACTGCTAACGTAAACAAGCAGCAGCAGCAGCAGCAGCAGCAGCAGCAATAACACCAACCAAAATACCACTATCTCTACTGCCAGACATTTCAACACCGCCACCACCATTGCAGTCATCGTCGTAGGTGACGTCATCGTCAACATCATCATCATCACATGTTCTGCCATTTGTCTTAGCCACCACGCTCATCACTACGCCGCAATATATATATATATATATATATATATATATAGCATATATATATATATAGCATATATATATATATACCATATATGTGTGTGTGCGTGCGTGCGTGCGTGTGTGTGTGTATGTGTATGTACATACATAAGTATTTATAAATATGTATATGTGTGTATGTGTGTGTGTGCATGTATATATATAGATGTATATATATGTACATAAGTATCTACATATGTATGTAAGTTTGTATGTGTGTTTTATGATTTTGGTCAGACAGCGATACGAATGACCAGTTGTTGGAACTGAATATTCATGTTTTAGAGCAAAGCGCTCCGAGAGTAGAACGCGGAATTTTAAATGACAAGAGAACAAGAGTCATGCAATCATCTTCTTCAACTAACAGCTGTTTTGTTATGTATATATATATATATATATATATATATTATATATATATATATGTATATATATAAGGGACTCACTCCATTGTCGTACTCATTCCATTTGAGATATGACAAGTTCTCTAAGTGTTGTTGTTGTCTGTTGGCTGTGTCGCTTGACGACAGGTCGTGGTGCATTCTGTGTGTCAAATCTATAATTGAGCTGGTGATTTGAAGAAGAAACAGTGTGAGTTAGTGCTATCGAGGACCATATCCTTTTCTAGAATCATTGAAGCTGGATACAGGAAGGTGACAGCTTTGTATGACGAAGTCATTCCATTTGTGGGGTTGGATTTCGTCGTTGGTACGATTAACCTAAAGATGTTCTTTTTACTGTATATTTCTGATTTTGTCTGACCCACAATCTTTTTGCGGTTTGATATTCCCATATTGCAGGGTTGGTATCAGACGGAAGGAAAGACTTGGCTTGGAAGTCGCATGTCTTCTAACTGAGTCCCTTGTCTTTATTTTGCGGTTTTGGTGGTTGATTTTCGAGAAATGTCCAATAAGCGCATTTCCTTGCTGTTGCATTGTGGGTATGTTCAAGTCCGATACGTGGCATGAGATTTGGTGTGACTCTGTTGAAGTTGTTATTGATGATATTGATGATGATGATGACGATGATGATGTTTTCTGGTTTTCTACAGTTTTCCCTTTTCTCCCTTTTTGATCGTTTCCTTGTTCGACTGTTATTTACTGCGTTTCATTTCAGTTGTGTGGGATGCCGGTGCATTATGTTCGAGGTGGTCCCTTGGTT
>NW_021823858.1:0-21264 GCF_006345805.1 Octopus sinensis | reverse complement strand
TTTATGTAATGCCCCAGCATGGCCGCGGCCTTCGGGCTAAAACATTTTAAAGGATTTTAAGGATTTATATGTGCTCATGTATGAATGCATGTAAATGCTTATGAGCAGGTCCAGTACGTGTACATGTGTGTGTGTGTGTGTGTGTGTGTATGTGTGAGGATTGGTGTTTGTGCTGATGATAAAAAGTTACTATTCTTTGATAGACAACCTGATAATACAGAGTTGACAGTCTTCCAATCCGTGTATTAACTAATCTGATGGGAAAAAAAAAGCCAGTAAAACAAAACAGTGCAAGACATTTGGTCTTCAACTGCGCCATCTTTCAGTCGATGCAAACTGGATACAGAAAATAAAGTTTCCCCAGGGATCAGAAAAATTGGACAGCACGAGGCTGAGTTATCAAATATCCGCAATACATCACTCTCTTTTCTCTTTTACTTGTTTCAGTCATTTGACTGCGGCCATGCTGGAGCACCGCCTTTTAATCAAGCAACTCAACCCCGGGACTTATTCTTTTGTAAGTCCAGTACTTATTCTATCGGTCTCTTTTGCCGAACCGCTATGTAACAGGGACATAAACACACCAGCATCGGTTGTCATGCAATGCTAGGGGGACAAACACAGACACACAAACATACACGCAAACATACATATATACATACATATATACGACGGGCTTCTTTCAGTTCCGTCTACCAAATCCACTCACAAGGCATTGGTCGGCCCGGGGCTATAGCAGAAGACACTTGCCCAAGATGCCATGCAGTGGGACTGAACCCGGAACCATGTGGTTGGTTAGCAAGCTACTTATCACACAGCCACTCCTGCACCTATATATATATATATATATATATATCAAGGGCAAGCAAGTATATATACAAGTCGCCTACATGCTAGAAAAAGATGCCAATGTCTAAAAACCACCTCAAGATATCACCATAAAATATAAACACGTGCCACACTCGTGCAACTAAACAAAACAGATTCATGAAACGGTTCAATTACAATCTGTTCTATTTATTTGTATGAGTACAGCACTTGTTTATATTTTATGGTGATATTTTGAGGTAGTATTTTTTACACATTGGCATCTTTTTCTAGCATGTAGGTGACTTGTATATGTACATGCTTGCCCATGGTGTGTATTTATAAATTGGTTAAGTTAACCTTAACCAGTTGATTGCATGCTAACTACCTAATAGAATCTAATATAGAGTGGCTGTGTGGTAAGTAGCTTGTTTACCAACCACATGGTTGTGGGTTCAGTCCCACTGCGTGGCACCTTGGGCAAGTGTCTTCTACTATAGCCTCGGGCCAACCAAAGCATTGTGAGTGGATTTGGTAGACAGAAACTGAAGAGAAGCCATCATATATAGTATATATTATATATATATATATATATAATATATATATATATAATATAATGCATGTGTGTGTTGTGTGTGTCTGTGTTTGTCCCCTTAGCATTGCTACACAACCGTGCTGGTGTGTTTATGTCCCCGTTACTTAGTGGTTCGGCAAAAGAGGCCGATAGAATAAGTACTGGGCTTACAAAGAATAAGTCCAGGGTCGAGTTGCTTGATTAAAGGTGGTGCTCCGCATGGCCACAGTCAAATGACTGAAACAAGTAAAAGAGTAAAGAGAGTATATATGTATGTGTGTGTGTTGTATATATATATATATATATATATATATATATATATATATATACAAGAAATATAAATATTATTAAAAATAATATTACTATACAGCAAGAATAAAGCACCAGAAAAGGTAGAATTATAAATATATAAAGTGGGTGTACATGAAGTACAAATATTGCTAGAAATAGCAGCCAGTAAGCCAATAGCTTACTGGCTGCTTTTTTACTGTGTGTGTATATATATTTGTGTTTGTGTGTGTGTGGGTCAATGGTAGATCCAACTGAAGATAACCAACCAGATTCGTGCTCATACACATGATCCAAAGAGTTTGAAGTTGCAGTGCTGAATTATCCTTCATTCCTCTAACGGTCTCCATAGAGGTATGACAGAATTTTCCTATATTCACCACCTGCAAACATCTCTACCTGTAAACATCCAGTGAACCTCTACATAGCACCAACAGCTGGCCTGGCGCTATTACTAGTAATTATCATACTTTGTATACATCTGCTTAGTATATATATATATATATATCGAGGGTATGAGATGTACTGGTGTCAAGAAGACCCAAAGGTGTCAGGTAATGCTGAGTAAGTGCTATGGACAGACTATAGTTAAGCTCCAGGTTCGGTGATTATATGAATGAGGAGTCCAATGTAGGTCATAAAAATTCTGTATAAAAATTAACAGAATGAGATAAAAAACCCAAGGCTGTGAATAGTTTTCAGAAAATTTATAAAGAGAAGGTCTTACAGCTGTTTCCAGGATATCTTATACACCCTTTCATCAGAGATAGTGCGAGAAAATGTTAACTATTACTTAAACGTTTTATCGCACCGTCTCTCATGAAGGGATATATAAAATATCCCGGAAATAACTGTAAGACTTTCTCTTTATAAATGTTCTGAAAACTACTTACAGCTTTGGATTTTTTATCTCATTCTGTTCATTTATATATATATATATATATATACATACAGGCGCAGGAGTGGCTGTGTGGTAAGTAGCTTGCTAACCAACCACATGGTTCCGGGTTCAGTCCCAATGCATAGCAACTTGGGCAAGTGTCTTCTGCTATAGCCCCGGGCCGACCAATGCCTTGTGAGCGGATTTGGTAGACGGAAACTGAAAGAAGCCTGTCATATATATGTATATATATATGTATGTGTGTGTATATGTTTGTGTGTCTGTGTTTGTCCCCCTAGAATTGCTTGACAACTGATGATGGTGTGTTTACGTCCCCGTCACTTAGCGGTTCGGCAAAAGAGACCGATAGAATAAGTACTGGGCTTACAAAAGAATAAGTCCCGGGGTCGATTTGCTCGACTAAAGGCGGTGCTCCAGCATGGCCGCAGTCAAATGACTGAAACAAGTAAAAGAGTAAAAGAGTATACATACATATGGTTCAAATGTGCAAAATACAAAAGACAAAGACAGGTGAGGAAACAATAAACAAGGTGTATTAGTCTGACACTCAGGTAAAATGGAAAAGTCTTTGACAACAAAAAAGGAAGGTGGAAAGAAAACAGAAAGAGAACAAATCTTGTCTGGATTAATGGTGCATAAGATATACATACATACATACATTACATACATACATACATACATACATACATACATACATACATACATACATACATACATACATACAACATACATACATACATACATACATACATACTACATACATAACATACATACCATACTACATACATACATACATACATACTACATACATACATACATACATACAACATACATACATACATACATATATATATCTTATACACATACATACAGACATGATACATACATAGCATGGGGATAGCTTCTGATATAAGTATATATGTGTACATATATATATAATATATTTATATGTGTGTGTGTATATGAATTTATGTATATGTGTGATGTGAATGTGTATCCATCTACTTAACTATATATATATATATATGTATATGTGTGTGTTTACAGACACATACACACACTGGTCAACAAGTTCATCTACATGGCTACCTGTCCAACTAGAAACAGCAGCCAAATTTGTACTGTTTTAATTCAGGCTGTGCCGTTTTAACAAAAGAAAAGGAAAGGAAAGAAAGAAAACATTTGATGATATAATCCAAGATACACTCTGTACTTTTGTTTTGTCTTTTTTTTTTAAATAGAGGAAGACAGGAAGTCAGAGCCTATAGATCTTTGAACGTAAATTTTGCTTGATCATGACTGATCTGGAATTAAACAAGCACAACAGCAACAATAATAAGAGCACAAAGAGACAAAGGAGAGAAGTACAGCGGAGCAATTACTCAGGGGTTGATAACGTGTTGAGCAGTGGAGCTTATAAGTCAAAACAAGGCAAAAAAATAAACAAACAAAAAGAGAGAAAATAACAAAAATCAAAATCACTGAATCACTGTCATTGACCAAGGAATATTTCCTTCATCTGTTTACAGTTGCCAAATTAATGTGTCGTAAACAAACATTGTCTTTCTATCCTCTGAGACAGATATTTCTCTAATCTCTCTTCTGTTTAGGACCCCGGAGGGGAAAGC
Organism: Octopus sinensis; assembly: GCF_006345805.1. Classification (NCBI taxonomy): domain Eukaryota; kingdom Metazoa; phylum Mollusca; class Cephalopoda; order Octopoda; family Octopodidae; genus Octopus; species Octopus sinensis. Next base: position 17,066 of record NW_021823858.1, on the reverse strand, counting down.
AACTGTTCAAACAACGTTTGATATATACATTCCGATGCTTGGCTAACTATCAAACCTTGTGTGTTTTCGATGCCGCTGGCTCTGTTATTGATTTCTTGTTATTTCGACATTAATGCAATCTTATATGTACAGACATAAATACATACATAGACATAAATACATACATAGACATACATAGACATACATAGACATACATATATTTACAAACATACATACTTATATATGTATCAGTGAGCCTGTCAATTCTTGTTTTATCCTGCTTTGTTAGCTAATATTTAAGTCAAGCCACAGTTGAACAATTCCATAGGGCGATGAATTAGCAACCAAAAAGTCTGTGGTTCCAAACCTGGTAGCACCTTTTACTATTCAACGTCCTTTTCATGTCCGCTTTTCCACGCTTGCATGGGTTGGATGGAATTTGTTGAAACAGATTTTCTACAACCAAATACGTATTTCTTTATTACCCACAAGGGGCTAAACATAGGGGGAACAAACAAGGACAGACATTGGTATTAAGTCGATTACATCGACCCCAGTGTGTAACTGGTACTTAATTTATCGACCGCGAAAGGATGAAAGGCAAAGTCGACCACGGCGGAATTTGAACTCACAACGTAACGACAGACGAAATACGGCTACGCATTTCGCCCGGCGTGCTAACGTTTCTGCCAGCACGCTGCCTTAAATACAACCAAATACCATTCCTGCTGCCAACTCTCACCTGTTTCCCAATAAGGTAACTTTTCCCCATGGCAAGACATGCTTTTCACTGAATATTGGGAATGAAGGACACTGCCTGCATGATAATGATGCTCATATTCAACTACCATTCAATGTGAAGGCCAGGAGACAGTAAAACATGCATACACATACATATAATATATTTGTGTGTGTGTGTGTGTGTGTATACATATATGAAAGACAGGCCTATTTCAGTTTCTTATTTCTTTATTGCCCACAAGGGGCTGAACACAGAGGGGACAAACAAGGACAGACAAAGGGAATAAGTTGATGACATTGATCCCAGTGCATAACTGGTACTTATTTAATCGACCCCGAAAGGATTAAAGGCAAATCGACCTCAGCGGAATTTGAACTCAGAACGTAAAAACATACGAAATACCGCTAAGCATTCCGCCTAGTGTGCTAAAATTTCTGCTAGATCGCTTATTTTCCATATGTTTTCTGTCTATCAAATTCACTCACAAGGTTTTTGGTCAGCCTGGGGCTATATGGTAAAAAGCACTTTCCTGTGGTGTCATGTCATGGGGACTGAACCCAAAACTGCATGGTTGTAAAGTGAGCTTCTTAGCCATAGAGCCATACCTGTGATATATATATATATATATATATATATTTGTTTGACATGCCTATATATCATCTTTTATTCTCTCCCCCCACTTTATCTGACCCTCGCCCTCCAAAATAAGAAACGAAAAACTAACAGCCACAAAATGAAAAGGAAAGAAAATTTACAAAAAATGCAAAGTAACACTTATATTCCATCACTTGAGACTGTTTTCTCATGAATATAGAGTATAAATTGAAAATATAACTGGTCTCTTTACATGCAAAACAGATACTTTTCATCATTAAATCATTATCATCGTTGTCATCATCATCATCATCACCACTGTCTATCATAATCATCAACAACATCGTTATAATCATCATAACTATCATCATCAGCTGCATTATCATTGTCATCATTGTGGTTTCAGCTCTGAGAAAATAACCACTTATGAAGAAGAAGAAAGGCCGAGTTAGGCAAGATTATTATTTTGTCATTATGGGTTTGTTTTTGTTTTGTTTTACCTTTTTTTGGTTCGTTTTTTTTTTTTTTCATAAAGCGAAAGAAAATCCACTTTTACTCTATAATACGACTTTGAATCTTCTCTTTAATCATTAAATGTTAACCACACACACACACACACACACACACACACAAAAAAGAAAAACATACACGCATATATTACATGCAACATATAAATATACACACACAGATGTACTAATTGAAACTTGAAGTGTACAACTGTGTATGAATTTGTTTCAGAATATTTGCTTGAGTAATTGTGTGGTGGGGTGTGTATATATATATATGTGTGTGTGTATGTTTATATATAAATGAGTGTGTGTGTGTGTGTATATATATATATACACACACACACACACATAGGTATATATAACTCATATTCAGTCATATGAACACAAGTTATGCATATCGTTCCACAGGTCTGTCACTGTCTCTGTATATATATATATATATATATATATATATATATATATGCATATACATATGCATATATATATGCATATATGCATACATATATTGATGTAAGTGCAGGCATGGTTGTATTGTTAAGAAGTTTACTTAGTAAACAAGTGGTTTCCAGATCAATCCTACTGCATGCCACCTAGGGAAAGCATCTTTCACTATTTCACTACAGCCCTGGACTGACCAACGTCCTGTGAGGGAATTTGATAGATTGGGACCATGAGAAAGCCCATCATGGCATCATTTGAAAAGCCAGAACAATTTGCAGGAATTCATTGTGACCTTCATTGTATCACAGCAATCTCGAAGTATATAATGCTTCAATTAATAGTGGACGTGCAACCAAAAGAATACCCTCCAGAATACCCTGGGGATGGACACATCGAAACTCCGACGTCTGGCAGCTGACTTGGCAGACACCCATAAAATTATCAACCATCTTACAAACAATAACTCTGAGCACCTTTTCAAACTTCACCTGTCTAACACCTGTGGACATATTTACAAAGTCAGAAAACAGCACAGGAAACAGACTTCAGGAAACATTTTTTCACGCTGAGAGGTGCTGAAGCATGGAACAAACTGCCGGCATCAGTTTTTAGTTGTTGGAGCACTGCATCCTTCAAAATTTCCATGCTTCCTGAGATTCGCTAACACTACACCTGATCTTTCTCCCCTCCATACACACACAAGCATGTATCTGACTCATGCATTGTTCGCTTTCCAGACATTTGTACATTACTGCATATACTCTGACAAGTTGTGGTGCACCTGAGAACTGTAAACAATAATTTCATTATTATTTTATTTTAAATATTAGTTTAAAAAACTTTTGGAAAGTTAAAGGCTGCCTGTGGGACTCAAACCCGCTAAATAAAACTCTTACTAATGAGAATAAAATGTCTAAAATGGATAGAGAAACTCAAAGGATTGCTTTGGTCCACTGGTAGAACATCTGTCATACCTTTAGGTATTTCCTTTTTTTTTCTAAAAGGGTTTTAAACCTAATATTTACATGCTAATATTTATAGCTTTACTTGCTTCAAGATTCATAGTTCCTAAAAACATATATATATGTATGCATGCATGCATATCTATATATATATATATATATATATATATATATATATCATCATAATCGTTTAACATCCGTTTTCCATGCTAGCATGGGTTGGACAGTTCGACTGGGGCCTGGGAAGCCAGGAGGCTGCACCAGGCTCCAGTCTTGATCTGGCAGAGTTTCTACAGCTGGATGCCCTTCCTAACGCCAACCACTCCATGAGTGTAGTAGGTGCTTTTTACGTGCCACCGGCACAAGTGCCAGGGGAGGCTGGCAATGTCCACAATCGATTGGTGCTTTTTACGTGCCACCGGCGCAGAAGCCAGTCAAGGTGGTGCTGGCATCGACCACGTACGGATGGTGCCTTTTACGTGCCACCAGCACAGGTGCCAGGGGAGGCTGGCAACAGCCACGATCGGTTGGTCCTTTTTGTCTTCATTTATGCTGCTGGGAACTCACACACAATGAGAGAAATGTCAGGACAAATAATCAACAGCATCTTGGGTTTCTGGTTGTTTTGCTTCTTAACATAAAGATTTCTCATTTCTGTGTTCCCCTTTTTCTTGTCATTTCCCTTTTTGCTGTTGTTGTTGCTGCTGCTGCCATCTTTCTTTAAATACATAAGCAACTCAATCTCATAAAATACATGAAGGATGAAGCACCCATTTATTTTTTTCCTATCCTCTTTCTCTCCTATTTCTCTTATCAGGAAACAAAGTAAAAACAACAAATTCATAGGGATACACCAAGTGGTTGTTATTTGTGTAGATGAGTAAACATCCATCCAATAAATATATTTGGTGGAGTCTCTGGCCAAATACTTCATCATCATCATCATTATTATTATTATTATTATTATTATTATTATTTGTTATTATTATTTACTGTATAATATTAAGAATCATACACTTTGACTCAAATTTTTTTTTTATTTCATTGTTTCTTTTCCTGTGTGTTTTGGGGATTTTTTATTTTTTCTGCTGGGAACAGGAAAATTAAGTGAATGGAGGATGTTTCGTTAGAACAGAAGCTTATGTATGATATAAATTGAAATTCACATGTATATTTTTTCTATTTTTCTTTTCTTTTTTTTATGCTATGCATAATTCTGAAGTGTAATACATTAAATATTAACGCAGTTCACTCCATTTAGTTGTTGGGCAATGATGAAAGAGCTTCAGCATGGTTGCTTGAAATGCTAGAAACATCAGCCAAATCTTCAACAGACCACATACTCTTTTACTCTTTTATTTGTTTCAGTCATTTGACTGCGGCCATGCTGGAGCACCGCCTTTAGTCGAGCAAATTGACCCCGGGACTTATTCTTTGTAAGCCCAGTACTTATTCTATCAGTCTCTTTTGCCGAACCGCTAAGTGACAGGGACGTAAACACACCAGCATCGGTTGTCAAGCAATGCTAGAGGGACAAACACAGACACACAAACATACACACACATACATACATACATATATATATTATATATATATATATATATATATATATATATACGACAGGCTTCTTTCAGTTTCTGTCTACCAAATCCACTCACAAGGCATTGGTCGGCCCAAGGCTATAGTAGAAGACACTTGCCCAAGGTGCCACGCAGTGGGACTGAACCCGAAACCATGTGGTTGGTAAGCAAGCTACTTACCACACAGCCACTCCTGCGCCTATCTCTGCTATCTTTTATCAAAAGCATATTGAACTATGTAAGCCTGGGTGTGTGCCATTGAGACTTCAACAAGCGCAGTAAGGATGGATGAAAAACTAGATATATTACATCAAAGATGCTTCAGAAAGATTTTGGAGTGTTAATTGTAGGGACTGTGTCACAAATGAGAAGAGTGAGGTCACAGCCACTGCAAGATGTAGCAGGTTTCCAATTCCACCGGGCTCACTACATTCTCTGAGTAGCAGATCAACACCATTTAAAAACTGACATTTTTGTTTATTTTTGTACTGCTTAAAGGCCCATTTCTTTCCTGCCAAGCTTACTGTTTAAACCATATTTGTGTTCTCCCACTCAACAGCCTTATCCATTACTGGTACTTTAAACTCTTCAGTTGCATATTTGTGTGAATAAAATCGTTTTTCTTTGGAATAGTAAAAAAAAGTCTATCTTTATTTCTTCTTTTGCTGGTGTCTCAAATTTAGATTAAATCAGTGTTTCTCAAAGGGGAGGCCTATGGGACGGTCGGACAAGTTGTTTTGAGAAAATTTGGTTTAAATGTTTGACAACTCAGCATCGTCAATTGGACGGGGTGCGTATTGCTCGTCATATTGTAAAACTGGATAGTAGAAAGACAGGATGGACATGGTTGGAATGTTTCTCCCAATTGGTCAACTGGCTTGAGTCTAACCTGCTAGAAATGGCAACCAAATCTGTCTCAAATTACTCTGAACTGTCATATAAAAAGGAAGGATAAGATGGTCACAGTTGGACTCGCTCACAAAGCATTCTGATCATAGGTCTTCTTGATTAAAGCAAACCTGTGACTGGACTACAACAACAACAACAACAACAATAACCAATGCCGATCAAGTTGACAACAAAAGCGCCATATGTGGTCACCTGACCTGCTAGAAATAGCAGCAAAAACATTTCATCCAATCAACCACAGCCAACCAATGGCTAATCAACAATAACAGCAACAGCAGCAACACCATGACAACAACAACAGCAACAACGACTGCCGCCACCACTACCAACAACATCAAGAACAATAACAACAGCAACAACAACAACAGAAGCAACCAGTTTGTAGTTTCTGTATACATTTCCTTGAGAAAATTCAATTTACAAATCTTCTTATTTTTGCATCAGATAGCAATATTACCATTCTTATCATCATCATCATCATCATCCTCATTGCCATCATCATCATCATCATCATCGTCATAGTCGTTATTGCTGCTATCATTATTATTAATATATTTATTAATCTGTTTATCTTTGTATTTTAATCTTGACATTCCAATGTGTTTTTTTTTTGCGTTTAACACAATATTTAATTTTAATCTATTTTTCTCCTATTTAATGAAAAAAGGTAAAAATAAAAAAAAAATAAAGAAAAGAAAAGAAAAAAAGAATCACAAGAAGAAAAAGATAGAAAGCAAGAAGAAGAAGAAGAGGAAGAGGAGGAAGTTAGGAAGATGAGGCTGAAGGGGAGGAGAGTTCACAATCATATTTCATCTGTACTTTTTAACTGATTTTTCACCGGCAAGGCAGAGGAGGAGGGGGAGAAGATGATGAGGAGGAGGAGGAGAATGAGGATGGACATTGATGAAGATGTGGTGGTGGTGGGGGTGGTTGATGGGGGACGAGATGACTGGGTAAGAAGATGATGATGATGATGATGGAGATGATGAGGAGACAAAAGATGAAGATGATGATGATGATGATGGAGATGATGAGGAGACAAAAGATGAAGATGATGATGATGATCCTGATGATCGTGAGGTGTGGCAGGTGAGAGAAAAGGTAAATAATGAGGTGGGGAAGGCAGGAGCAAAGCAGATGAGGATGAAGACGTTATTAATGAAGATGATGGTGATGATGATGATGATGGGGTGTAGGAGGAGAGCGAGGGGGGAAGGATGTGGGGAAGCAACGTTGTCTTTTTCACTTCTTCATTATTTATTTATTGACATATATCAGATTACAACGTATTATTTCAAATGTTGTTGTTGTTGTTGTTGTTGTTGATGTTGCTGCTAGTTGTTGTTGTTGTCCCTGTTATTTTTGCAAATAAATAAATAAATAAATAAATAGATAACAAATAAAATAAACAAAATATTTTTTAAAAAAACATCTATTTTGTTTAATATACACACACAGACAGACACACACACACAGATGTATATTAAAATGTGTGTGTGTATGTATATATATATATATATATATATATATATATATATACAACACACATATATATATGCATGCATGTGTATGTATATGAGTGTATGTGCATATGTATTTATGTGTATATATATATATATATATATATAGATGCACATATAAATGCATTATGTGTGTATATATATATATATATATTTGTATGCACGTACATATATATATATACATAGATATTATACATACACATGAGTGTGTTTGTGGATAAATGTATATATATATATATATATATATATATATATGCATATATATGTGTATATATGTGTGTGTGTATACATATATATATATATATATATATAGATATATATATATATATATATATATATATATACATATGTTTGTTATCATTATCAGCACACTTGACTTAACGATGTTCTAGACACAAATTTTCCATCTAACAGGGTCAATTTACAATATTTCTTTGATGCCATTTTCCTTCTTTCCATTTATTTTAGTTTTGTTTCTTGCAGTTCTTTTTAGATTTTTTATTTATTTTCATTTATTTTATTTTATTTATTTTTTTTTTTGCTATCGAGACATATTTAAATTACAATATTAGTTCATTGTTTTTTGATTTTTTTTCCTAGGATATGAGCGGGTGGGTGGGTGAGTGGGTGGATGGGTTAAAACTCTACTTCATCACTACCGCTGTCGTCATAGCGACCAATATCCATCCATCCATCCATCATCCATCCATCCAGCCAGCCACATTACCATTGCCACCATAGCTATATAGTTTGAGCCAAGGAAATGATCATTATTAAGTAACTCGACCTGCTAGAAACAACAGCCAAATAACCTCTTAAATCACACACAATCCTGTCTCAATGAGGAATGATGTGTTGGTCATGACTGTAATGCCTCTGAGCATATATCAATCAGTCCTGTCAAAGCTGACCTTGGGCTAAAGAACATCACTGCTCTCATCGCAACTATCATCCCCATCATTCTCATTGCAGTCATCACCCACACTGTTATCATAAGCAAGGTGAACGCTATGTGGCCCCTCATCTAGCAAGAAATAGCAATGAAATCTCACTCAACCCTTTCTACTATAGGTACAGGGCCTGGAATTTGAGGGAGGGGTACAGTCGATTACACTGACCCCAGTACTCAACAGGCACTTGATTTATCAAGGGTTCTTTAACCCCTTATTTCTAGCAATGTAGGTGTAGTGGAACCTTTAGTCAGACTTGGTGATGATATTATATATATGTATATATCATCTAAAGACATGAAAGTCTGTTACCTCGTGAGTACCGTTGGCGATATTTTTTCCTCTGTCTTCCCTTCTCTGGATCTTTCCTTCTCCTATGTTTCTGATGAAGATCTCCGCTCGAAATGTTAAACCCCCCTTCTTCCCTTCTTTCCTGAGCGTCCAATAATACTATATTTGTTCCACGTCCTCGCGTTGTTTTGTTTTTTTGTGTTTTCTTGTTTGGATTAACTATATATATATATATGTGTGTGTGTGTGAGTGTGTACATATATATATAAAGCATATATTTATATATATATAAAAAAGTGAAATAATGTTATCTGCAGTTACTCGGACTCCCAGAATAAGAATATATAAATATATATATATATATGTATGTATATATACATGATATGTATGTATGTATGCATGTATAATGAGCTTCCACACAGTTTTCATTAACCAAATTCACTCACAAGACCTGAGGGTATGTTAGATGACACAAGACACTTTTACCCAAGGTACCTTGCAGTGGGGCTGAACCCGAAACCATAAGGTTGTGAAATGAACTTCTTAACCACACCTCCATGCCTGTGCGTATGCTAATTTACATTTCAAACATCACTTTAACCCTTTTGTTACCATATTTCTGTTGAGATGCTCTGTGTTTCTTTCAATTATTTTAAATATAACAAAGAACTTAGTAAAATAACTTAGTTATCATTCAGCTAAGGTTAGGGACAGTATTTGTGACTAAGGTTTGGTGGAAGATTTTAATTCTAAACTTATGAAAACAAGACATTTGTACTACAGAGCCAAAGCCGGTTTTCACCGGATTGGTAACGAAAGGGTTAACAATAGCAAAAGTTATTTTACTAAATTCTTCATCATTTTCAAAACTGAAATGAAACCAAGGCAGTGTATTCCAACAGAAATTTGGTAACAAAAGCATTACACAACAACACAACATCAAAGTTCCATGTAGTAAGAAGAAGGCACAGAATTATTGACAGAGTCTTGAAGTGTGGGGGCATTTAGCAGAGCTCCTTGATGTTCACAGCACTAAACCCTGCGGAGGTCAGTTTAATCATAAATGCATTCTGTTCCAAGATTTGGAAAGTTTTTTTTAAAAATCAGCACTTTGCATTTCAAAGACATCAGAGAGATAATCCAGAAATAGGTGGTTACTGCTCAATTAAGGAGACCAAGCAACTACATAGAAACTCCCATGTTAAAAATGTGAGGTTCTGTTTGAATAAATAACTTATTAGATATAGACAGCAACTGAAGCAATCTCAAAACAAATTGTATCTTCTTAGTAAGCAAAAAAAAAAAAAACCCCAAAAGTACAAATTAGATTGCTTGGTGGTATGCTGTCCCTAAAAATAGGTGGGGAATATTAAATGGCTTGGATTCTTTTGATCCTTGGAGCTGCTTGATCAGAACTGACCTGGTGGATAAACAAAAACACTAACTACCGAGGCGCTTCCTAAATCTTGACATCAAGGCAAAACATAGTGATGGCAAAATGGGAGAGGAGAAACAAAACACATCTTAAACATGATCAAAGATTTCAATCTAATCTCTTTGCTATCTAGTCTTTCTATTCCCCACTTCTCTTTCTCTCTCTATCTTTCTCTCTCTCACACGCACACACACATACACACACTCAAAGCTGAAGCTTCACTCTGATCCAATACCAAGTTTCTTATTGCTCACATTTTTCCGTGTGTATGTGTATACATATCTATATCTATATTTCTAAATATAATATATACAAACATATACACAGGAGTGGCTATGTGGTAAGTTGCTTGCTAACCAACCACATGGTTCCAGGTTCAGTCCCTCTGTGTGGCATCTTGGGCAAGTGTCTTCTGCTATAGCCCCGGGTCGACCAATGCCTTGTGAGTGGATATGGTAGACGGAAACTGAAAGAAGCCTGTTGTATATATGTATATATATATGTATGTGTTAGGCAGGAGTTACTGCCATGTGTGTATGTGTGCGTATAGCTGCTCAGTGCCTCTCCGAAAGATATATATATATATATATATATATATCATCATCATCATCATCATCATCATTTAACGTCCGCTTTCCATGCTAGCATGGGATATATATATAAATATATATATATTTATAGATATATATGTATATATATTATATGTATATATATGTATGTGTTAGGCAGGAGTTACTGCCATGTGTGTATGGTGTGCGTATAGCTGCTCAGTGCCTCTCCGAAGAGATATATATATATATTATATATATATCATCATCATCATCATCATCATCATTTAACGTCCGCTTTCCATGCTAGCATGGGATATATATATAAATATATATATATTTATAGATATATATGTATATATATTATATGTATATATATGCATATATATATATAGATATGATATAATATATATATGCATATATATATATATATATATGCATAGTATATTATATGCATATATATATATGCATATATATTATATAATATATATGCATTATATATATATATGCATAATATATATATGCATATATATATAATATGCATATATATATATATATGCATATATATGCATATATATATATATGCATATATATGCATATTATATGCATATATATATATATATATATGCATATATTGCATATATATATATATACGCAATATATGCATATATATATACATATATATATATATATATATATGCACTATCCGACTCGGGGCCGTGGCACGTAAAATACTCCAATGCGACCGTACGACAGGCACCCTTGCCAACCCCCTTTGCTTGTGAAGACATGTTGGGGCAAGCGAAATCGAAATCGAATTGAACCAGCCAGGATCCCTGGTCTGGTGGTACGTAAAAAGCACTATCCGACTCGTGGCCGATGCCAGCACCGCCTCGACTGGCTTCCGTGCCGGTGGCACATAAAATACACCAATCTGACCGTGGCCGTTGCCAGCCCCGCCTGGCACCTGTGCAGGTGGCACGTAAAAAGCACCCACTACACTCACGGAGTGGTTGGCGTTAGGAAGGGCATCCAGCTGTAGAAACATTGCCAAATTAGACTGGAGCCTGGTGCAGCCTTCTGGCTTCCCAGAACCCCGGTCGAACCGTCCAACCCATGCTAGCATGGAGAACGGACGTTAAACGATGATGATGATGATGATGATGATATATATATATATACATATATATATATATATTATACATATATATATACATATATATATATATATACATATATATATACATATATATATACATATATATATATATATATATATATATATATATATGCATATATATATATATATGCATATTATATATATGCATATATATATATATGCATATATATATAATTATGCAATATATATATATATATCTATAATATATATAATGCATATATATAATATATAATGCGATATATATATATATGCATATATATATATATGCATATTTATATATATGCATATATATATATATATGCATATATATATATGCATATATATATATATGCATATATATATATATGCATATATATATATATATGCTATATATGCATATATATATATATATATATATATATATATATTATAATATATTTTTCAACAATTGAGGGTAAAATTAATTAATTAATCAATTTCACCAAGTATTCAGTATGCAAAGGGACCATTAAGGCGAATTCAAATTATTACATTATATAAAAGGGCTTAGTAAAATAAATTACTTTGCCGCATACTGAACTCATTAGAAATAGCAGCTAAAAAAACTTTTCGAAAACTATTTCTAATACTTAAAGAAAACCTCTCTCATATAGTGTTTGCTCAATTCAACTCATATATATATATATATATATATATATAATATATATATATATACATATTCATATTTCATTTTTATTGTTTCAGAGTCATTGCTTTTTCTTCTTTAAAGCCTTGTATTGATCCTATTGATCGCTTACACTGAACCAATAAATTATGAGGATGTAAACAAACTAACATCTGTTATCAAGTGGTAGTGAAGGACAAACACAACACACACACACACACAACACAGTTTCCAACAACAAGTTCCACTCGCAAGGCTTTTGTTGGCCCAGGGCAATAGACAAAGAAATTCTGTCCACAGTGCCTCACGTTGGGACTGAACCCAAAATCATGGGCTTAGAAAGCAAACTTCTTACCACACAGCCTTTATAGAAATATATATGCATGTGTCTCTGCATATGTATTGGCATGCATGTGTATGTATGTTTGTGTGCATGTGAGTGAGGGGTTACTCTTTTACTCTTTTACTTGTTTCAGTCATTTGACTGTGGCCATGCTGGAGCACCGCCTTTAGTCGAGCAAATCGAACCCGGTACCTATTCTTTGTAAGCCCAGTACTTATTCTATCGGTCTCTTTTGCTGAACCGCTAGGTGACAGGGACGTAAACACACCAGCATCGGTTGTCAAGCAATGCTAGGGGGACAAACACACAAACACACACACATACACATATATATATATATATACGACAGGCTTCTTTCAGTTTCCGTCTACCAAATCCACTCACAAGGCATTGGTCGGCCCGGGGCTATAGCAGAAGACACTTGCCCAAGATGCCACGCAGTGGGACTGAACCCGGAACCACGTGGTTGGTTAGGAAGCTACTTACCACACAGCCACTCCTAAGGTTGTTTATGTATATTTATATGTGTGTATTTGTACATATTTATATATATACATCATAAGGTTGTGGAGGTGTAATGGCCCAGTGGTTATGGCAGCAGACTCGCGGTCGAAGGATCGCTGTTTCGATTACCAGACCGGGCGTTGTGAGTGTTTATTGAGCGAAAACACCTATATCTCCACGAGGCTCCGGCAGTGGGTGGTGGCGATCCCTGCCATACACTTTTGCCACAACTTTCTCTCACTCTTTCTTCTGTTGGCCTGCTCGCTTAACCAGCGGGATGGCGTCATTTGAAGGCTAAAACAATGCGAAGCGCATTGTGACTAGCGATGTGTAGCAACATCTGATAGCCTGGTCGCTCACGTGATCACGTGATGATAAGGTTAAGAGTGGGACATCCATCAGTTAGACCAGTTGTTCTCAACAGGGATCTATAAGACCCCTGGGTGTCCATGTAAGATTTTTGGGAGTCTGCACTTGCAAAATAGTATACTGGGTATCCAGTACTTTAAACATCCGTGCAAAATTTTGATTTTGATGTATTTATTGCACTAAACAGCTTTCTCTCTCTAACATTCGACATAGTTTGACAAAACATCATCATCATTGTTCGACCGTGGTCACGACAATGGAATTTACCATGCTACGCCAGACTTCACGGTCCATCATGGCATTACGGAGGTCCTGTTGCTGGATGCCTGTATCCCTGGAGATTACATCAGGGTAGGAGAGTGTGCGTCCTCTGGTATTGGGAGTAGATGGCTTCCAGAGGAGAAGAGTAGAAATTACCTCTTTTTCAGCTCTACAACAATGTCCAGCAAACTGGACTCTCCTACCTTTCACAAGAGATGACACAGGTGGTAGTTTCCCATATATTTGCATTTTGGTTGGATGGCGCTTCCACGAGAGATTTTGAGCTCTCATAAGGAGGCGAGTGTAGGTTCCATCCAACCGCCTCTCAAGCTTCTTTGATAACGTCCAGGTTTCTGAGCCATATAGTAGAATTGGTTCGACTGTGGCTTTGAAGATTTCAAGTTTGAAGTCTCTACTTAGATTTGATGACCAGATCTTATGCATGTCATATACAAGTAGAGGCGCAATGGCCTAGTGGTTAGGGCAGCGGACTCGCGGTCGCAGGATCGTGGTTTCGATTCTCAGACTGGGCGTTGTGTGTGTTTATTGAGCGAAAACACCTAAAAGCTCTACGAGGCTCCGGCAGGGGGTGGTGATCCCTGCTGTACTCTTTCACCACAATGGCGGTGCCCCAGCATGGCCACAGCTCAAGAGCTGAAACTGGAAAAACAAAAAACAACAAAAACAAAGTGAATGTGGGAATAACAAAGTAGGAATTTTGAAGGAATCATCCATAAAACTAAGTTTTAACCATCGAATGGCTATGAGGGTTCATCAGGATAAAATAGTAATCAAAGGGGTCCTTAGGTTAAAAGAATGGTTGGGAGACATTCACTTGCAAGGACAAAAATTATGGGTTCAGCTGAACTGAATTTTTTTTTATTTTTTTTTTTACTTGTTTCGGTCATTTGACTGCGGCCATGCTGGAGCACTGCCTTTAATCGAGCAACTCGACCCCGTACTTAATCTTTGTAAGCCCAGTACTTATTCTATTGGTCTATTTTGCCGAACCGCTAAGTTTTGGACGTAAACACACGCCAGCATCGGTTGTCAAGCACTGCTAGGGGACAAACACAGACACACAAACATACACGCACTACATATATAATACATATATACGACGTCTTCTTTCAGTTTCCGTCTACCAAATCCACTCACAATGCTTTGGTCGGCCAAGGCTATAGTAGAAGACACTTGCCCAAGGTGCCACGCAGTGGGACTGAATCCGGAACCATGTGGTTGGTAAGCAAGCTACTTACCACACAGCCACTCCTGCACCTGAATGTGGAAGTAAAAAGCTTATTTTTCACTAAATCACAACATAATTAAGGTTTGAACTCATGATGGTGCTGTCAAGAGAGCAGCAAATTAACCTCATAGGCATCTTGCTCATCTGTCCATGAAGAGTCACAAAAATCAAAAGCCTTTCATTATTTGGCAGAAGCTGGGATATTTTTCCATTTGATATCTGTATGATATCTGGCATGATCAGAAAGTACATGACACCGGATTAAATCAAAGACGATGGAACTTCAGATAAGTTATGTGTAAACAAGTTAACATTTTCGACATGAACAATATATCATACAAGAACTAATGCAAATAGCAATATTATTAATAACACCAGTTAAACTGTTGCACCTATATATATACATATATACACGCATACACTTATACATATATGAATGAATATATGCATACATATATGCATATATATGCATACAAGTGCACATGTGTGTATATATATATATATATATGTATAGACAGATAGATGAATATGTATATATATATATATATATTTATATGTGCGTATCTATAGATAATATATCCAACATCATGACCATCACTGCTTAAAGAATAAACACAGAAACTCAATCATCAATTCTAGGTTTTTTTTTTGGTTTTTTTACCCTTTCATATTCTGGCTTTTATAGTCAATCATATACTTAAATTAATATATATTTATATCTTTACGTAGATCGGTATATTCATACATGTGTGTGTGTGTGTGTGTGTGTGTGTATACACATACACAATTATACATATATGCTATGTATGTATAGATAAACAAATATCTGCCAACATTTTTGTGTATGTATGCTTTGTGTGTGTATATATATATATATATATATATATATATATACCAGTTTGTGTGTGTACTTGTATATATATATATATATATATATATATAATATATATATATATATACAATTTGTGTGTGTGCTTGTATATATATATACACACAAGCATACATATACAAGGACAAACTCATATATACATATGAAAGTACACACACATCCATACATACATACAGACACATGCAAATATATTTCTATAAATATATTTGTGTGCGTGTGTGTGTGCATGCATGCATGTATGCATACACACACACGCACACACACATAGACACAAGATTCACGTTTATATCATATTCAATATGGTAATAAAAGAAACAGGATGATAATGATGACTATTATTATCATCATCATCATCATCATCGTTATTATTTACCATTTTATCGATACTATTATTAGTTTTATTATCATCATCGCCATCATCATTACTATTATTGTCAATGTTATCGTTATTATTCTTCATCTTATTATTAGTCTTGTTATAATAATCATCATCATCATCGTCATCGTCATTCATCATCATCATTATTATTTCAAGTCAAATCACAACTACCGCTATGTTTGTTCACAAACCTGCAATTTGAGAGCCGACAGCCAAGCCGAAGACCATTCATAGCCAAATTCGTCTTGAATATTGCCCAACGCCAGATTATATAGCTCACAACTTATAAAAAGAGGTTTAATATATTTTCATTGCACACAAAGTAACAAAGACCGGCAGAGAACGTGTATGCGTGCGTGGTCGATATCATGTACGTGTGTGTGTGTGTGTATGTGTGTGTGTTTGTTATGCACACCTTCTAATGAAACTTTCCCCGGCTCTCCATATTGCTTTCTTTTCAGATGTACAACATTTCAGGTAATTAACTCTGTAGTCTTTCTAGAGAAATACTTTCTCTACATATCGCATGTATGTGTGTATAGATACATACATACATACATATATATATATATATCTCTTATTTATATATATATATATATATAATATATATATATATATATATATAAATAAATATTCAAGCACACACATACACGTCTGTACACATACATACAAATGTACATATGTATAAAAGATGTATGTATACATATATACATATATATATATATATATATATATATATATATATATATATGTATGTTGTGTATATATTATTCTTCTTACATATATAAC
>NW_021823857.1:0-21518 GCF_006345805.1 Octopus sinensis | reverse complement strand
ATGCATTGTTGAATTATTCTTTTAGATCAGTATTTCTCAACGAGGATATCAGAGGAGAGTTCAGGGAGTCGCTGGCGATGTATCGTGATGATCAAAAATCCAACCTGCTAAAATTTGGTTAGTGATTCAAACTGCAGACTCAACGCAAAATGGTCATATTTAATTCAAAGCGTTAAAAATGTTATGAAAAAATTGTATGGTTCACAAAGTCCAACGATTAATACGAAAAAAACCCTCCAGGCTACACCCGAAAAATCATTTCTTTGCCGAATTTCTACAATGTTTACGGCGATTCGTTTTTATATCTTGATTTGTTTATTTTTCATGCAATTACGCATGCTTGCACGCGTGGTGAACACAGTTCACGTCAACAGCCTGACTGAGTAAAGTTCACTATTCAATGCATGGGAGAAGGCCTAAACAAACACATTATCGATTTTGCACTTCGAGATGAATTTCGGAACAGAAATAGCGCAGTTCAATTTCATTCGCCTAAACTTTAAGTGACCATGTTGGTGGTTCTACGATTTGTTGGATAGGAGGGAGATGTGCCGGGAAAGTAAAAGACACAGACACACACACAGGATACACAGATAGACACACAAGTTGAGTTTATATATATGATTTACGTTCATGCTTTATTCTTGTTCAGTAAAAAAAAAAGTAAGTAAAATGAAATCATGATAGTTTATTTAAGGAAAAACTTTGTATGAACGCTTCTAAAAACTGGGGTACAGGAAAAATCCTTTGATACAATACAGTTGCTTGTGGGTCCCATCGGATTTAACGACCCAACCGGGTTTACAACCACTGCGTATTTAGGGTCTACGAAAATCATGGTTCGCTAGTTTTGTATATATATATATTAGACCCCCCTCCGAGTATGGTTACAGATGTGTGTAGGAGTGCGTTTGTGTTTGTGTGTGGAGTTTGGTGTTTTCTTTGATATTATTACGGTTAAAGCTATAATATTTTTATAAATTTCTTCACACTAATTTATCGAAATTTAATTTTTAGCTTTAAATATCCAATCATGAAAACAAAAATATATTTGTCATGTGGAACAGGGAGTGAATTTTAGTTCCTTCAGAGAATCTGCAATTTGAAGTTAATAACATTGAAATCTCTGACATTTCCTATTTTCTTCTTTTACAGATAATAAATCACGCCTGGCAATATGTTCACACGTAGTATCATATAGACGGTCTCTTGCGTTGATACTGTGTACGATATTGTTTTTGGAGACTCAAGCTGATTCAGATATATGCAAGATATGTACTTGCAATTCACTTACAACAAATATAGATTGTGAACATCGCAATTTACCATCGATTTCCCAAACAATTCCGACGAATGTGAATATTTGTAAGTATTTGACCACTTTCTACGTATTTTCCACATCCAATATTTTAAATTCTCATTGATTATGTTCTCAGCTAATCGCTTATGCTGTTTATCTCACAGCTTTAAGCACAATCTTATGTTAGAGTAAAACAAATCGATATGTTACCTGCTGTGAAGTCAAATAAACTGTTACTTACCATATTGAATTTATAATATATAACATCGCATACACAGAGATTGGCTATGACTAGTATCTGACTTTGATTTCATTTGTCTGAACTTATCAATCTTTACGGTATATTCAATGAACGGACAGTATAAAAACTTTAGTGCTAAGAAAACGTGTATTCCAACAGTTAGATATTATATCATAATTAGTTGAATTGTTACTTATTGTTACAGTAATATGATATAATATCAGTTGATCGTCCGTGTCACAGAATAATGTTAATTATTGTTTGTGTTAATTTTATAATAGAATATGCAGCGAGCTATCAGAATCGTTGTGCACGCAGACAAAATGTTGAGCGGTTATCGTTCGTCTTTACGTTTCGATTTAAATTCTGTCGAGGTTGACTTTGCTTTTCATTCTTTTGGAGTCGGTAAATAAACAGCAATTTATCTCTGAGATCAATGTAAAGGACTTGTCCCTTTCCCAAAATTTCAGGTTTGTTCCTATAGAAGAAATTATTATTTTTATAATTAAAAATGAAACAGATGAATTAAACAGCAGATAATGACGAGATCCGCTTAAATTGCCAAATTCTTAAAATACCTAAGTGAAGAAATCAAAAAATAGTGTTATTTTAACAAATTATGAGGAATTTATTTTTGATAGAATGTCATCAGTAAAATTTACCCTATCATGAACACAATAAACCTTATTACAAAATTATGCAAGCTTAATTGAAGTTTCGGCTGATTGATGTATCCCCGTTCACCTGAAATCTTACGCAATTTTAAGTAAATTATTAAAATTTAACGTCTCAAGAAATGGATAGAATAAAAAGAGAAAATTATTTTGATACATGCAATCATAACAAATACTCTGTTGCAACACATTGCTCTTCCAGGTGATTTTTCCAGTTAATTGGCTTGCATCATTGCATTTAATCCTTAAACTTTCAGTTTAATCAAATATTCTAATACTAAAGTGGATCAATTCATTCGATCAGATCTATTTCTCAAAACATTTGGAACGTTTTGACAAAATGAGAAATCCTAATGTAAAATAAAGAGAAAGTGTCAATAATGGAATCCCTAAATCTCGTATAACTCAAGATGTTGAATAGTAAAGTTGAAGTTCTGTTTAATAAGTTAGATATTTTCATCGTTCATAACTTGAGCGAGGTAGGCACAAATCATTTGACCGTCTAGTAGAATACATTGCGTTCTGACACACGGCAATCTGACGTCAAATCCCGCAAGGTCAACCTTGGGTCATTCATTTCCGAGATCAATAAAGAACCATAACAGTTCAATGAACAAATGCAACTATGAGGACCTCGAATAAGACACCTTGCAGTATATTGTCCGGTGTTGTGATATGAGTTAAAATCCCACACTTTTTATTTTACCGATTTTGGAGAAAGGATCAGACAAGTTTTTTAACCCCTGCAAGATCTCCAATACTTGTGAGACAGATATCATTAATATTCCGCTTGAGCTGTTGCAGGTCAACCTTTACAGAAATGATGAACAGGGATACTCTTCAGGAGATGAAGGATTTAGCATAGGTAGTTAATAATGGGAACAAACTGAGGTTTAATACAGCAAGAGTAAGGAGCAAAGGGCTAAACAAAGACTAAAAAACTAAGGCAATGTATGTTGTCACATCCCTTTTTTAAATAACACCCTTAGCCAGTTAAATCACCATGTAAGGTTGTTCTCCTTTGTAGTACATAACTCAAAATTATATCAGGGTTTCCCCACTCTACCATCACCAGTTCTATTAATAAATCCCTTTCCATTTCTGTTATGTTTTCCTTCCTAGTCTATTATTTCAGTCTTGAGGTTTTGGGGGTTTATTTATTTTTGTAAAGAACTTTTATGCATCAATTATGCAAAGGAAAGGAGTTTACTTTTGCAAAGATAAATTACTTTTGACAGCAAAGTGTAATAACAAATAGAATGCTCATTGGACAGAAACAAGATATTTATAAATAAAGCTGACTTATGAGATGATAAAAAATATCTTCCACTGAAAACTGATGTTGCAACGAAGGCTTTGTAAATCTAATTCAAATCACAATATTTGAACATCCATTCTTTTCTCATATTTTACATGCATGTGTGTTTTCCATTCATACTTTACGTGTGACTTAAATCTGTTTATATCTATTATAATAAAATAATCGAAAATGCGAAAATGCAAACAGAACCTTCGTGAAGACGAAAAGAAAGCCTTACAAACTGCAAATTGACAATTTAATCATCCTAAACGAAACCGATTGGGAAGGGCGATAGCAGTCACGGACCCAAGACTACTATAAAGATAAAATATTGGAAAACAGACTAATCCTGCTACAAGGAAGAACCAAGACACGCGGAGAAAATGTAATAATGAATACACCCAAAATAAGATAAATGAATACCAACGTTCGTCGTTCACAGATAAAGAGAGAACGATTATTTATGCAGCTCTGTAATGAAAGAGAGTAATTTTATGGATGGATCACCCAAGATCTGCGAATGCTCCAAAATGCAAGGATCAGCATATAAAAAATACTAAAGACCTACTGACATCAAATTGAGACCAACAGTTGATGGACCTTGAGCCCCAACACAACAAATGAGCCATCTTGAGATATACTCCTCAAACCGTTGTGCCCATTAATGCCCAGCTATACCCGAGACGATATGGATTCATCAAACACATTCCACCCACTGTCCCAGAACGTACTATACTTAAAAGATTTGACTAATCTTCTACAAATACATCACACTTGGGCCTGGGAGCAATCAAAACACTGGGTAGAAAAAACATAGCGGACGGATGGACGAACGCTTCAAAACGCATTTCCAAAGACACACGCCGGGAACTAGAAGACAACACCTTAGATTCGATAATAAACTGTATCGACAGATAAAAGGACACCACTACGGGGACGAGGTTCACACACATACTCGCACCCAGAGGTAGTAGACATATGTGTGTATATTCTGAGTGATATGTGTGTATGTGCTTTATGTGCATACATGTGCGTGTATGTGTGTGGATGTGTGTGGTGGTACATAGAGAGGCGATGCGGATACTCGAGGTTGTGCAAGAAGTAGGAAATAACATGAAACGGCTGCCACGTTAAGATATTCTTATCCTCCTGCCTTATTTTCTTCTCCTTCGGTTCTCTTCTTCTTCTGTCTTCTTTTTTCTTAGTTATCGTTATTTCTGATTTTCTTCTTCTATCTTCTTCTTATTCCTCTTCATTCTTCTTCTTCTTCTTCTACAATCCTTCCTCACCTCTTCTTTCTTAACTACTGTTTTTGTATTCTCTATCTTTATCTCCTTCCTTCTTCTTCATTTTTTCTTCTTTTCCATGCTTCAACTCTCGTCTTCTTTCCTGTTCTTCCTTCCTTCTTCTTGCAATTCTTCTTATTCACTACCCCCTCACTCATCCTCCTTATTTTTCGTCATCTTCTTCATCTTCTTCTACTTCTTCATTCACCTTCTTCTTCTCTTTCTTTTTCTACTTCTCATGTACTTCTCCTCTACTCTTCCTCGTCTTTCTTATTCGTTATATTCTTCTTCTTGTTATTCTATTCCTCTCCTCTCCTCCCTCACCCCTCCGTCTCCTTCTTTTACTTTTTCTCCTACATCTCTCTCCCTTTATCAGCCTCTCCTCCTTTTTCCTCTATTCCTTCTGCTCTTCTTTTTCTTCTACCTCTTCTCCTTTCTTCTTCTAATTCTTCTTCGCCTCACTCTACTTCGCTCTATCTTTCTTCCTTTCTTCTTCGTTATCTTTCTTCTTTTTTCTTCCTCATTCTCAAGTCACAGTGTTTGATGTTGTATCACAAATGTTTTCCATATAATCTATTTTACTCTTTCTTTACTGCTATAGATATCTGAACGAGAACAACATTGCAACCATCACAGAAGGTGCATTTACGGGGCTTTCAAATTTAAAAGAATTTTAAGTTCGTTCAGTTTCTTGAGACTATTTTCCGAAAGTAATAATTGATGCTGATATATAAGCTCACAATTGTATAATATTTCACACTGAACTAAACAAAATCAATTCAAATTTGTAGAATGAACACGATTTAGGAATATACAAAGAGAATATGAGAGAGCGAGACAATGTGAAAGAAAGAGAGAGAATTTGAGGGAGAAAGTGAAATAATAGGAAAAATATAATGTTCCTTTATTGTAGTTGCTTTGTTTCAATTTGCATCTCAATAACTCATTTTTGTTCCACAAATTTCAATGATTTTGATATGAATTTGTATTAGAAATGGTAACGTGTGTGAGTTTACATGTTTGCATCAAATATTTTTAGCTGAAGTATATGTGTATGTTCATATATAAGTGTAGTTCTGTGTGATATGTGACTATTATTCCTTTATTTTATTTTTTGCATCTTCCTCCATTTCTTATTTCAATATTCTCCTTCGTGTTTCGATATTATCAAACAATTTCAAATTTTATCATTCACTTCACGTTATTTATGTAATAGAGCAACTGAAGTGGAAGCGGAAAATATATATTCAAAAAATATAGTCACATACATTCTATCTGTAAACCTGAAATACTTACTGTACTTGTAAGCTGGGATATTTGGCCTGATACAATTAAACTGCTGATATATTTCTTGTAAGCGTGTGTTTTCTAATATTCTTGTGACAATGAAGCGATATGAAATAAATAATCTCTCTCACCATATGTCCACATGGGTGAGTGGGAATATGTGTGATGTGAGTGTGCATACCGCATTCCGTCGTTGATACTATGAATATAAGAATGCGAATGAGTGCGTTTGAATATGTTGATTTCTGATTCCGTATATTCCCTGATTTTTCAGCCATGTCTCCTCGCCCAAAATTTATCGATCTCTCCTTGAATTATTTCCTGATATTTTAAGAACATTTTCAGTTTCACCTTGAACGCCATAATTTTCAATGTATCTTCTTCGTCTTCTTCTTCTTCTTCTCCTCCATCTTCTTCTTCTTCTTCTTCTACTACTTCTTCTCCTCCTTCTTCTTCCTCTACTTCTTCTTCTACCTCTTGTTCTTCTTCTTCTTCTTCCTCTCCTCCTGCTGCTCCTTCTCCTCCTTCTTTTTCTTCTCTTCTTTTTCTTCTTTTCCTTCTTCTTCTTCTTCTTCTTCTCTTCATTTCTTTTCTTCTTCTTCTACTCTCATGCTCCTCTCCCCTTCTAATTCTTTCTTCTTATTATTCTCATTTTCTTCTTTAAATTCTCTTCCCCCTCCACTCCGCCCTCTCATCATTTTTCTCTTGTAATTCTCCTCTCCCTCCTCTTCCTGCTCGTTTTTCATTTTCTTCTACTTCTTCTTCTTCTTCTTCTCTTCTCCTTCTTCGTCTTCTTCTTCTTCTTTTCTTCTTCTATCGCTTCTCCTTCTCCTTATTCTTTTTCTTCTTCTATCGCTTCTACTTATTTCTTCTTCTTCTTCTCCTACATCCTCTTCTACTTTCAACTTTTTCAACTACTCCTCCTCCTCCTCCTCCTTCTTCTTATTCTTCTTCTTTTTCTTCTACTCCTACTTTTCCACTTCATTGCTTCCTCCTCCTTTTTCCTCTTCCTCTTCTACTTCTTTTTTCCTCTTCTTCTTTCTTCCAATCCTCCGCACTTCCTCATCCTTTTTTATTGTAATTATCTCTCCCCATCCTCTCCCGCATCTTTTCTTCTTATTCTGCGTCTTCTTAAAATCTTCTTCTTGTTTCTTTTCCTCCTTCTCCTTTTTCTTTTCTTATTCTCATTTTTCTACTCTTTTTTTCTATTATTACTTCTTCTCTTCTTCTTCTTCTCTTCTTCTACTACTTTCTACTTCAACATTTACTTTCCTCCTACCTCCTCTCTTCTCTTCTTATATTTCTTCTTTTGTTATTCTCATCATTTCTTCTTTTTCATCTTCTCTACTTATTCTTCCCCATCATTCTCCTCCTCCTCCTTTTCCTCCTCTTCCTTCTTCTTCTTCTTCTTCTTTCTACTTCTTCATTTACTTGTCATCCTCCTCCTCCTCCTTCTTCTTCTTTTACTTTTTCCGCTACTACTTCTTCCCTTTTACCATCCTCCTCCTCCTTTTTCCTCCTATTACTTCTTCCCTTCTTTTTCTTCTCCTTCTTCTCCTTTCTTCTTCTACTAATTCTTCTTCTTCTTTTTCTACTTCTTCGCCTCCTCCTCCTCCTCCTTCTTATTCTTCCTTTTCTTCTTCGTTATCTTTCTTCTTTTTCTTCCTTTCATTCTGAAGTCACAGCGTTTGATGTCGTAACACATATATTTTCCATATAATCTAATTTACTCTTTCTTTACTGCTATAGATATCTTGGTTACAACAACATAGCAACCATCAAAGAAGGAGCATTCACGGGGCTTTCAAATTTAAAAGAATTGTAAGTTCGTTCAGTTTCTTGATACTATTATCCGAAAGTAATAATTGATGCTGATATATAAGCTCACAAATGTATAAAATTTCAGACTGAACGAAACAAAATTAATTCAAATTTGAGGATCGAACACGATTTAGGAAGATACAAAGAGAATAGGAGAGAGCGAGACAATGTGAAAGAAAGAGAGAGAATTTGAGAGAGAAAGTGAAATAATAGGAAAAATATAATGTTCCTTTATTGTAGTTGCTTTGTTTCAATTCGCATCTCAATAACTCAGTTTTGTTCCCAAATTTCAATGATTTGATATGAATTTGTATTAGAAATGGTAACGTTTGTGAGTTTACATGTTTGCATCAAATATTTTAGCTGAAGTATATGTGTATGTTCAATATAAGTGTAGTTCTGTGTGAAATGTGACTATATCATTCCTTTATTTTATATTTTACATCCTCCTCCATTTCTTATTTCAATATTCTCCTTCGTGTTTCGATATTATCATCAACTTCGAATTTTGTCATTCACTTCACGTTATTTATGTAAGAGAGCAAACTGAAGTGGAAGCGGAAAGGAAAATATATATTCGAATAATATAGTCACATACATTCTTTCTGTAAACCTGAAATACTTACTGTACTTGTAAGCTGGAATATTTCGCCTGAACAATTAAATGCTGATATATTTCTTGTAAGCGTGTTGTTTTCTAATATTCTTGTGACAATGAAGCGATATGAAATAAAAATCTCTTCACCATATGTCCACAAGGGTGAGTGGGAATATGTGTGATGTGAGTGTGCATACCGCATTCCGTCGTTGATACTATGAATATGAGAATGTGTATGAGTGCATTGAATATGTGATTTCTGATTCCGTATATTCCCTGATTTTTCAGCCATGTCTCCTCGCCCAAAATTTATCGATCTATCTTGAATTATTTATGATATTTAAGAACATTTTCAGTTTCATCTTGAACGCCATAATTTTCAATGTATCTTCTTCGTCTTCTTCTTCTTCTTCTCCTCCCGCTTCTTCTTCTTCTTCTTCTTCTTCTACTTCTTCTTCTCCTCCTCCTTCTTTTCCTCTACTTCTTCTTCTTCTTCTTCTTCTTCTTCTTCCTCTCCTCCTGCTGCTCCTTCTCCTCCTTCTTTTTCTTCTCTTCTTTTTCTTCTTTTCCTTCTTCTTCTTCTTCTTCTTCTCTTCTTTTCTTTTTCTTCTTCTTCTACTCCTCCTACTCCTTCCTCTTCTAATTTCTTTCTTCTTCTTATTCTTCATTTTCTTCTTTAAATTCTCTTCCCCCTCCACTCCGCCCCTCCTCCTCATTTTTCCTCTTGTAATTCTCCTCCTCCCCTCCTCTCCTGCTCGTTTTTCATTTTCTTCTTCTTCTTCTTCTTCTCCTTCTTCGTCTTCTTCTTCTTCTTCTTCTCCTTCTCCTTATTCTTTTTCTTCTTCTATCGCTTCTACTTATTTCTTCTTCTTCTTCTCCTACATCCTCTTCTACTTTCAACTTTTTCAACTACTCCTCCTCCTCCTCCTCCTTCTTCTTATTCTTCTTCTTTTTCTTATACTCCTACTTTTCCACTTCATTGCTTCCTCCTCCTTTTTCCTCTTCCCATTCTACTTCATTTTTCCTCTTCTTTCATTCTTCCCGATCCTCTCCGCCCCTCCTCCTCCTTTTTTTCTTGTAATTCTCCTCCTCCCCCTCCTCTCCCGCATCTTTTTCTACTTCTTCTGCGTCTTCTTCTAAATCTTCTTCTTCTTCTTTTCCTCCTTCTCCTTTTTCTTTTCTTCTTCTCATTTTTCTACTCTTTTTTTCTTCTTATACTTCTTCTCCTTCTTCTTCTTCTTCTTCTACAACTTTCTACTTCAACATTTACTTCTCCTCCTACTCCTCTTTCTTCTTCTTATATTCTTCTTTTTGTTATTCTCATCCTCCTCCTCCTTCATCATCATCTTCTTTTTCATCTTCTCCTACTTATTCTTCCCCGTCATTCTCCTCCTCCTCCTTTTTCCTCCTCTTCCTTCTTCTTCTTCTTCTTCTTCTTTCTACTTCTTCATTTACTTGTCGTCCTCCTCCTTCTCCTCCTCCTTCTTCTTCTTTAACTTTTTCCGCTACTACTTCTTCCCTTTTACCATCCTCCTCCTCCTTTTTCCTCCTATTACTTCTTCCCTTTCTATTTCTTCTCCTTCTTCTCCTTTCTTCTTCTACTAATTCTTCTTCTTCTTTTTCTGCTTCTTCGCCTCCTCCTCCTCCTCCTTCTTCTTCTTCCTTTTCTTCTTCGTTATCTTTCTGCCTTTTCTTCCTTTCATTCTGAAGTCACAGCGTTTGATGTCGTATCACAAATATTTTCCATATAATCTATTTTACTCTTTCTTTACTACCACAGAGCTCTTTCGGGCAACAGCATTTCAAGCATCAATGAAGGTGCATTTACGGGGCTTTCGAATTTAAAAGAATTGTAAGTTCGTTCAGTTTCTTGATACTATTTTCCGAAAGTAATAATTGATGCTGATATATAAGCTCACAAATGTATAAAATTTCAGACTGAACGAAACAAAATTAATTCAAATTTGAGGATCGAACACGATTTAGGAAGATACAAAGAGAATATGAGAGAGCGAGACAATGTGAAAGAAAGAGAGAGAATTTGAGGGAGAAAGTGAAATAATAGGAAAAATATAATGTTCCTTTATTGTAGTTGCTTTGATTCACTTCGCATCTAAATAACTCATTTTTGTTCCCCAAATTTCAATGATTTTGATATGAATTTGTATTAGAAATGTAACGTTTGTTAGTTACATGTTTGCATCAAATATTTTTAGCTGAAGTATATGTGTATGTTCATATATAAGTGTAGTTCTGTGTGAAATGTGGACTATATCATTCTTTATTTTATATTTTACATCCTCCTCCATTTCTATTTCAATATTCTCTTCGTGTTTCGATATTATCATTCAACTTCGAATTTGTCATTCACTTCACGTTATTTATGTAAGAGAGCAACTGAAGTGGAAGCAGAAAATATATATTCGAATAATATAGTCACATACATTCTATCTGTAAACCTGAAA
The DNA here is from genome assembly GCF_006345805.1 of Octopus sinensis. NCBI lineage: Eukaryota > Metazoa > Mollusca > Cephalopoda > Octopoda > Octopodidae > Octopus > Octopus sinensis. Next base: position 10,546 of record NW_021823857.1, on the reverse strand, counting down.
TACTTACTGTACTTGTAAGCTGGAATATTTGGCCTGATACAATTAACTGCTGATATATTTCTTGTAAGCGTTGTTTTTTCTAATATCTTGTGGACAATGAAGCGATATGAAATAAATAATCTCTCTCACCATATTTCCCAAGGGTGAGTGGGAATATGTGTGATGTGAGTGTGCATACCGCATTCCGTCGTTGATACTATGAATATAAGAATGTGTATGAGTGCATTTGAATATATGTGATTTCTGATTCCGTATATCCCTGATTTTTCAGCCATGTGTCTCCTCGCCCAAAATTTATCGATCTATCTTGAATTATTTCCTGATATTTAAGAACATTTTCAGTTTCATCTTGAACGCCATAATTTTCAATGTATCTTCTTCGTCTTCTTCTCTTCCTCTTCTTCTCTTCTTCTTCTTTCTTTTCTTCTTCTTCTTCTTCTTCTTCTTCTTCTCCTTCTTCTTCTTTTTGTTCTTTTTCTTATTCTACTTCTCCTTCTCTGCCTTTTTCATCATCTTTTTGTCATTTCGTCTTCTGCCTCCTCCTCCTTCTCTTCTTCTTCTTCTTCTTCTTCTTCTTCTTTTCTTTTCTTTCTTCCACTTCTACTTCATCTACTTCTCTTCTTCTTCTCTTCTTTTCTTTTTCTTCTATTTCACCTCCTTCTCCTCCTCCTCCTGGTCCTCCTCCTCCTCCTGGTCCTCCTCCTCCTCCTGGTTCTCCTCCTCCTCCTGGTCCTCCTCCTCCTCCTGGTCCTCCTCCTCCTTCCTCTTCTAATTTTTTTCTTATTATTATTCTTCATTTTCTTCTTTAAATTCTCTTCCCCCTCCACTCCGCTTCTCCTCCTATTTCTTCTTGTAATTCTCTTCCTCCCCCTCCTCTCCTGCTCCTTTTTCTTTTTTTTTCTTTTTCTTCTCCGTCTTCTTCTTCTTCTTCTTCTTCTTCTTCTTCTAATTCTTCTTCTTCTTTTCCTCCTCCTCCTTCTTTTTCTTTTCTTCTTCTCATTCTTCTATTTCTTTTTTTTCTTCTTATATTCTTCTTCTTCTTTCTACTTCTTTATCTACTTCTCCTCCTACCCCTCTTTCTTCTTCTTATATTCTTCTTTTTGTTATTTTCCTCCTCTCCTCCTCCTCCTCCTCCTCCTTCATCTTCTTCTTCTTTTTCATCTTCTCCTACTTATTCTCCCCCTTCATACTCCTACTCCTCCTCCTTTTTCCTCCTCTTCCTTCTTCTTCTTCTTCTTCTTCTTCTACATCTTCTCCTCCTCCTCCTTCTCCTTCTTAACTTCTGTTTTTGTTATTCTCTTTCTCCTTCTCCTCCTCCTCCTCCTCCTCCTTCTTCTTCATCTTCTTCTTCTTTTTCCTGCTTCAAATTCTTCTACGTCTTCTTCTTGTTCTTCCCTTCCTTCTTCTTGCAATTCTTCTTCTTCCCCTCCCCCTCCTCATCCTCCTTCTTTTTCGTCTTCTTCTTCTTCTTCTTCTTCTCCTTCTTCTTCTCCTTCTTCTTCTTCTCCTTTCTTCTTTCTACTTCTTCATCTACTTCTCCTCCACTTCTTCCTCGTCTTTCTTATTCTTATCTTCTTCTTCTTGTTATTCTCTTCCTGCTCCTCCTCCCCCTCCTTCTCCTTCTTTTACTGTTTCTCCTACATCTTCTTCCCTTTTATCAGCCTCCTCCTCCTTTATCCTCCTATTCCTTCTTGCTCTTCTTTTTCTTCTACCTCTTCTCCTTTCTTCTTTTAATTCTTCTTCGCCTCCTCCTCTTCCTTCTTCTTCTTCCTTTTCTTCTTCGTTATCTTTCTTCTTTTTCTTCCTTTCATTCTCAAGTCACAGTGTTTGATGTTGTATCACAAATATTTTCCATATAATCTATTTTACTCTTTCTTTACTGCTATAGATATGTGTACGAGCACAACATTGCAACCATCACAGAAGGTACATTCACGGGGCTTTCAAATTTAAAGGGATTGTAAGTTCGTTCAGTTTCTTGATACTATTTTCCGAAAGTAATAATTGATGCTGATATATAAGCTCACAAATGTATAATATTTCAGACTGAACCAAACAAAATCAATTCGAATTTGTAGAATGAACAAGATTTAGGAAGATACAAAGAGAATAGGAGAGAGCGAGACAATGTGAAAGAAAGAGAGAGAATTTGAGAGAGAAAGTGAAATAATAGGAAAAATATAATGTTCCTTTATTGTAGTTGCTTTGTTTCAATTCGCATCTCAATAACTCATTTTGTTCCCCAAATTTCAATGATTTTGATATGAATTTGTATTAGAAATGGTAACGTTTGTGAGTTTACATGTTTGCATCAAATATTTTTAGCTGAAGTATATGTGTATGTTCATATATAAGTGTAGTTCTGTGTGAAATGTGACTATATTATTCCTTTATTTTATATTTTACATCCTCCTCCATTTCTTATTTCAATATTCTCCTTCGTGTTTCGATATTATCATTCAAATTCGAATTTTGTCATTCACTTCACGTTATTTATGTAATAGAGCAACTGAAGTGGAAGCGGAAAATATATATTCGAATAATATAGTCACATACATTCTTTCTGTAAACCTGAAATACTTACTGTACTTGTAAGCTGCAATATTTGGCCTGATACAATTAAACTGCTGATATATTTCTTGTAAGCGTGTGTTTTCTAATATTCTTGTGACAATGAAGCGATATGAAATAAATAATCTCTCTCACATTATTTACCCAAGGGTGAGTGGGAATATGTGTGATGTGAGTGTGCATACCGGATTCCGTCGTTGATACTATGAATATAAGAATGCGAATGAGTACGTTTGAATATGTTGATTTCTGATTCCGTATATTCCTGATTTTTCAGCCATGTCTCTCGCCCAAAATTTATCGATCTCTCCTTGAATTATTTCTGATATTTAAGAACATTTTCAGTTTCACCTGAACGCCATAATTTCAATGTATCTTCTTCGTCTTATCTTCTTCTTTTTCTCCTAATCTTCTTCTCTTCTTCTTCTAATCTTCTTCTCTACTTCTTATTCCTTCCCATCTCTCCTTCTTTTTTCTACTTCTTATTCTTCTTCTTCTTCTCTTCTTCCTCTCCTCCTGCGCTCCTTCTTCCTTCTTCTTTTTCTTCTCTTCTTTTTCTTCTTTTCTCTTCTTCTTCTCTCTTCTTTCTCTCATTTCTTTTCTTCTTATTCTACTCCTTACTACATTCTTCTCTTCTAATTTCTTATTCTTCTATTATTCATTTTCTTCTTTAAATTCTCTTCCCCTCCACTCCGCGCCTCCTCCTCATATTTCCTCTTGTAATTCTCCTACTCCCTCATCTACCTGCTCGTTTTCATTTCTTCTTCTTCTTCTTCTTCTTATCCTTCTTCGTCTTCTTATTCTTCTTTTTCTATCGCTTCTCCTTCTCCTTATTCTTTTCTTCTTCTATCGCTTCTACTTATTTCTTCTATTCTTTCTCCTACATCCTCTTTACTTTAACTTTTAAACCTCTCATCCTCCTCCTCCTTCTCTTATTCTTCTTCTTTTTCTTCTACTCCTACTTTTCCAATTCATTGCTTCCTCCTCCTTTTTCCTCTTCCTCTTCTACTTCTTTTTTCCTCTCCTTTCTTTCTTCCCAATCCTCTCCGCCCTTCCTCCTCCTTTTTTCTTGTAATTCTCCTCCTCCCCCTCCTCTCCCGCATCTTTTTCTTCTTCTTTTCCTCCTTCTCCTTTTTCTTTTCTTCTTCTCATTTTTCTACTCTTTTTTCTTCTTATACTTCTACTCCTTCTTCTTCTTCTTCTTCTACAACTTTCTACTTCAAAATTTACTTTCTCCTCCTACTCCTCTTTCTTCTTTTATATTCTTCTTTTGGTTATTCTCATCCCTCCTCTCTCATATCTTTCTTTTCATCTTCTCCTACTTATTCTTCCCCATCATTCTCCTCCTCCTCCTTTTTCCTCCTCTTCCTTCTTCTTCTTCTTCTTTCTACTTCTTCATTTACTTGTCATCCTCCTCCTTCTCCTCCTCCTTCTTCTTCTTTTACTTTTTCCGCTACTACTTCTTCCCTTTTACCATCCTCCTCCTCCTTTTTCCTCCTATTACTTCTTCCCCTTCTTTTTCTTCTCCTTCTTCTCCTTTCTTCTTCTACTAATTCTTCTTCTTCTTTTTCTACTTCTTCGCCTCCTCCTCCTCCTCCTTCTTATTCTTCCTTTTCTTCTTCGTTATCTTTCTTCTTTTTCTTCCTTTCATTCTGAAGTCACAGCGTTTGATGTCGTAACACATATATTTTCCATATAATCTAATTTACTCTTTCTTTACTGCTATAGATATCTTGGTTACAACAACATAGCAACCATCAAAGAAGGAGCATTCATGGGGCTTTCAAATTTAAAAGAATTGTAAGTTCGTTCAGTTTCTTGATACTATTATCCGAAAGTAATAATTGATGCTGATATATAAGCTCACAAATGTATAAAATTTCAGACTGAACGAAACAAAATTAATTCAAATTTGAGGATCGAACACGATTTAGGAAGATACAAAGAGAATAGGAGAGAGCGAGACAATGTGAAAGAAAGAGAGAGAATTTGAGAGAGAAAGTGAAATAATAGGAAAAATATAATGTTCCTTTATTGTAGTTGCTTTGTTTCAATTTGCATCTCAATAACTCAGTTTTGTTCCCCAAATTTCAATGATTTTGATATGAATTTGTATTAGAAATGGTAACGTTTGTGAGTTTACATGTTTGCATCAAATATTTTTAGCTGAAGTATATGTGTATGTTCATATATAAGTGTAGTTCTGTGTGAAATGTGACTATATCATTCCTTTATTTTATATTTTACATCCTCCTCCATTTCTTATTTCAATATTCTCCTTCGTGTTTCGATATTATCATTCAACTTCGAATTTTGTCATTCACTTCACGTTATATATGTAAGAGAGCAACTGAAGTGGAAGCGGAAAATATATATTCGAATAATATAGTCACATACATTCTATCTGTAAACCTGAAATACTTACTGTACTTGTAAGCTGCAATATTTCGCCTGATACAATTAAACTGCTGATATATTTCTTGTGAGCGTGTTTTTTCTAATATTCTTGTGACAATGAAGCGATATGAAATAAATAATCTCTCTCACCATATTTCCACAAGGGTGAGTGGGAATATGTGTGATGTGAGTGTGCATACCGGATTCCGTCGTTGATACTATGAATATGAGAATGTGTATGAGTGCATTTGAATATGTTGATTTCTGATTCCGTATATTCCCTGATTTTTCAGCCATGTCTCCTCGCCCAAAATTTATCGATATCCTTGAATTATTTCCTGAATTTAAGAACATTTTCAGTTTCATCTTGAACGCCATAATTTCAATGTATCTTCTGCTCTTCTTCTTTTCTCCTCCCTCTTCTTATTTTCTTCTTCTCTTCCTCTCCTCCGTGCTCCTTCTCATCCTTCTTTTTCTTTCTCTTTTTCTTCTTCTTCTTCTTTTTCTTCTTCTTCTTTTTCTTCTTTTCTTTTTCTTCTTCTTCTACTCCGTCCTACTCTTCCTCTTCTAATTTCTTCTTCTTCTTATTCTTCATTTCTTCTTTAAATTTCTTACCTCCACTCGCCCCTCCTCCATTTTTCCTTTGTAAATTCTACTCCTCCCCTCCTCTTCCTGCTCGTTTTTCATTTTCTTCTTCTTCTTCTTATTCTCTTCTCCTTCTTCGTCTCTTATTCTTTTCTTCTTCTATCGCTTCTCCTTCTATTATTCTTTTCTTCTTCGATCGCTTATCACTTATTTCTTCTTCTTATCCTACATTCAACTCTTTACTTTCAACTTTTTCAACTACTCCTCTCTTATTCCCTTTCCCTTCCTACCCTCCTTCTTATTATTCTTTCTTTTTCTTTACTACTAATTTCCATTATTGATTCATCCTCCTTTTCCTCTTCCTCTTTAATTATTTTTCTCTTATTCTTTCTTCCCAATACTCTACGCCTTCTCCTCATTTTTTTTGGTAATTCTCCTCCTCCCCTCTATCAGAATATTTTTCTTCTTCTTCTGAGTCTTATCTCGAATTCTTCTTCTTGTTCTTTTCTCCTTCTCCTTTTTCTTTTTTCTTCTCATTTTCTACTATTTTTCTTCTTATACTATTCTCAATCTTCTTCTTCTTCTTCTACAAACTTTCTACTTCAACATTTACTTCTCCTCCTACTCCTCTTTCTTATTCTTATATTCTTCTTTTTGTTATTCTTATCCTCCTCATCCTTCATTCATCTTCTTTTCATCTTCTCCTACTTATTCTCCATCATTCTCCTCCTCCCCTTTTTCTCCTCTTCCTTCTTCTTCTTCTTCTTCTTTCTACTTCTTCATTTACTTGCATCCTCTCATTCCTCTCCTCCTTCTTCTTCTTTTACTTTTCCGCTACTACTTCTTCCCTTTTACCATCTCCTCCTCCTTTTTTTTGTCCTCCTATTACTTCTTCCTTCTTTTTTTTCTCCTTCTTTCCTTTCTTCTTCTACTATTCTTCTTCTTTTCACTTCTTGCCTCCTCCTCCTCCTCCTTCTTATTCTTCCTTTTCTTCTTCGTTATCTTTCTTCTTTTTCTTCCTTTCATTCTGAAAGTACAGCGTTTGATGTCGTAAACATCATATTTTCCATATAATCTAACTTACTCTTTTCTTACTGCTACTATAGATATCTGGTTACAACAAAAACATAGACAACCATCAAAGAAGGAGCATTCACGGGGGCTTTCAAATTAAAAGAATTGTAAGTTCGTTCAGTTTCTTGATACTATTATCCGAAAGTAATAATTGATGCTGATATATAAGCTCACAAATGTATAAAATTTCAGACTGAACGAAACAAAATTAATTCAAATTTGAGGATCGAACACGATTTAGGAAGATACAAAGAGAATAGGAGAGAGCGAGACAATGTGAAAGAAAGAGAGAGATTGAGAGAGAAAGTGAAATAATAGGAAAAATATAATGTTCCTTTATTGTAGTTGCTTTGTTTCAATTCGCATCTCAATAACTCATTTTTGTTCCCCAAATTTCAATGTTTTTGATATGAATTTGTATTAGAAATGGTAATGTTTGTTAGTTTACATATTTGCATCAAATATTTTTAGCTGAAATATATGTGTATGTTCATATATATGTGTAGTTCTGTGTGAAATGTGACTATATTATTTCTTTATTTTATATTTTACATCCTCCTCCATTTCTTATTTCAATATTCTCCTTCGTGTTTCGATATTATCATTCAACTTCGAATTTTGTCATTCACTTCACGTTATTATGTAAGAGAGCAACTGAAGTGGAAGCGGAAAATATATATTCGAATAATATCGTCACATACATTCTATCTGTAAACCTGAAATACTTACTGTACTTGTAAGCTGGAATATTTGGCTGATACAATTAAAATGTGATAATTCTTGTAAGCGTGTGTTTTCTAATATTCTTGTGTGACAATGAAGCGATATGAAATAAATAATCTCTCTCACCATATTTCCACAAGGGTGAGTGGGAATATGTGTGATGTGAGTGTGCATACCGCATTCCGTCGTTGATACTATGAATATAAGAATGCGTATGAGTGCATTTGAATATGTTGATTTCTGATTCCGTATATTCCCTGATGTTTCAGCCATGTTTCTCGCCCAAGATTTATCGATCTATCCTTGAATTATTTCCTGATATTTCGAAAATATTTTCAGTTTCATCTTAAACACTATGATTTTCAATGTGTCTTCTTCTTCGTCTTCTTCTTCTTCTTCTTCTTCTTCTTCTTATCATCCTTCTTCTTCTTCTTCATCATCATCTTATCCATCTTCTTCTTCTTCTCCTTCTTCTTTTTCTTCTTCTCTTTCTTCTTCTTCTTCTACTTCTTCTTCTTATTCTTCTTCTTCTTTCTTCTTCTTCTTCTTCTTCTTCTTTTCTTCGTCTTCTTCTTCTTTCCTACTTCATCTTCTTCATGCTCCCCTTCTTCTTCGTCATCTTCTTCTGCTCTTTCCTCCTCTACTTCTCCTTCTTCTACTTCTTCCTTTTCTTTGTCTTCTTCTTCTTCTACTTCGTCTTCTTCTTCTTCCTCTTCTTATTCTCCTTCTTCTTCTTCTTCTTCTTCTTCTTCCTTTTCTTTGTCTTCTTCTTCTTCTAGTTCCCCTTCTTCTTCTTCGTCTTCTTCTACTTCTTCTTCTTCTTCTCCTACTTCTCCTTCTTCTTCTTCTTCCTCTTCTTCGTCTTCTTCTTCCCAACTTCTTCTTCTTCATGTTCCTCTTCGTCTTCGTCGTCTTCTTCTTCTTCCTCTTATTTTTCTCCTTCTTCTTCCTTTTCTTTGTCTTCTACTACTTCCTCTTCTTCTTCTTCTTCTACTCCCCCTTCTTCTTCTTCTTCTTCTTCTTCGTCTTCTTCTACTTCCTCTTCCTCCACTTCGTCTTTTTCTTCTCCTTCTTCTTCTTCGTTTTTCTTCTTCTCCTTCTTCTCTTCTTCGTCTTCTTCTTCTTTCCTACTTCATCTCCTTCATGTTCCTCTTTTTCTTCTTCGTCGTCTTCTTCTTCTTCTTAATCTTATTTCCTCCTTCCTCTTCTTCCTTTTCTCGTCTACTTCTTCTTCTTCTTCTTCTACTCCCCCTTCTTCTTCTGTATCGTCTTCTTCGTCTTCATCTACTTCCTCTTCCTCCACTTCCTCTTCTCTTCTTCTTCTTCTCTTCTTCTTCTCCTTCTTCTTCTTCTTCTTCTTCTTCTCCTTCTTCTTCTTGTTCGTCTTCTTCTTCTTTCCTACTTCATCTTCTTCATGTTCCTCTCTTCTTCGTCGTTTTCTTCTTCTACTTCCTCTTCTTCTTCTGCTTCTCTTCTTCTTCTTCTTCAGCTACTTCTGTATCTCTTCTCTTCTGCGTTTCTTCTTCTTCTACTACTTCTTCTTCTTATTCTATCTTCGTCTCTCGTCTTCTTCTCCACTTCTTCCTCCACTTCTCCTTCTTCTTCTGTATCGTCTTCTTCGTCTTCATCTACTTCCTCTTCCTCCACTTCTCTTCTTCTTCTTCTCTTCTTCTTCTTCTTCTTCTCCTTCTTCTTCTTCTTCTTCTTCTTCTCCTTCTTCTTCTTGTTCGTCTTCTTCTTCTTTCCTATTTCATCTTCTTCATGTTCCTCTCTTCTTCGTCGTTTTCTTCTTCTACTTCCTCTTCTTCTTCTGCTTCTTCTTCTTCTTCTTCTTCTTCAGCTACTTCTGTATCTTCTTCTTCTTCTGCGTCTTCTTCTTCTTCTACTACTTCTTCTTCTTCTTCTTCTTCTTCGTCTTCGTCTTCTTCTCCACTTCTTCTTCCACTTCTCCTTCTTCTTCTGTATCTTCTTCTTCTGCTTCTTCTTCTTCTTCTTCTTCTTCTTTTTCTTCTTCTTTTTCTTCTCTGTACTTTCTGCTTCGTCACTTGTCTCCCTCTTTTCCATTCTCTGCCAATTCTTCGTCTTATTCTCATCCTCCTGCTCTTCCTGCTCCTTCTGCTGCTACCCGCAGCGGCCCCCTCCTCAGTCATCCCTTCCTTTGTCCTCCTCCAAACATCCCCGCCTCTCCATCCCCTCCGCCTCCTCCTCCTCCTCGTCAATTCTCCTTCCTTTTCTTCTTCTTCTTCTTCTGTATCTTCTTCTTCTTCTTTTTCTTCTTCTTTTTCTTCTTTTTCTTCTCTGTACTTCCTGCTTCGTCACTGGTCTCCCTCTTTTCCATTCTCTGCCAATTCTTCCTCTTATTCTCAGTCTGCAGCTCTTCCTCCTCCTTCTGCTGCTACCCGCAGCGGCCCCCTCCTCAGTCATCCCTTCCTTTGTCCTCCTCCAAACATCCCCGCCCCTCAATCCCCTCCACCTCCTCCACCTCCTCGTTAATTCTCCTTCCGTTTCTCTTCTTCTTCTTCTTCTTCTTCTTCTTTCTTCTTCTTCTACTTCTTCGTCTTCTCCTACTCTCCTTCTCCTTCTTCCTCTTCTTCGTTATCTTTCTTCTTTTCTTCATTTCATTCTGAAGTCACAGTGTTTGATGTTGTATCACAAATATTTTCCATATAATCTATTTTACTCTTTCTTTACTGCTATAGACGTCTTGACAACAACAACATTGCAACCATCAATGAAGGTACATTCACGGGGCTTTCAAATTTAAAACAATTGTAAGTTCGTTCAGTTTCTTGATACTATTTTCCGAAAGTAATAATTGATGCTGATATATAAGCTCACAAATGTATAAAATTTCAGACTGAACCAAACAAAATCATTTCAAATTTGTAGAATGAACACGATTTAGGAAGATACAAAGAGAATATGAGAGAGCGAGACAATGTGAAAGAAAGAGAGAGAATTTGAGAGAGAAAGTGAAATAATAGGAAAAATATAATGTTCCTTTATTGTAGTTGCTTTGTTTCAATTCGCATCTCAATAACTCAGTTTTGTTCCCCAAATTTCAATGATTTTGATATGAAGTTGTATTAGGAAATGTAACGTTTGTGAGTTTAATGTTTGCATCAAATATTTTAGCTGAAGTATATGTGTATGTTCATATATAAGGGTTAGTTCAGTGTGATATGTGACTATATTA